>NC_053024.1:483987540-484224039 GCF_003073215.2 Triticum urartu
AAAGTTTGGATAATATTACTTTCAACATTAATAGGCGTACTTGAGATATAATGCTTTATTCGTTGCCTGTTGACAACCTTCGGGTTAGTGCCTTCGAAATTATTTATTTTGATGGCTGCAGACCGGTAAACCTCCTCAATGACATAGGGGCCTTCCCATTTTGAGAGGAGTTTGCCTGCAAAGAATCTGAAACGAGAGTTGTACAAAAGAACATACTCTCCGACTTTAAACTCACATTTTTGAATTCTTTTATCATGCCACCTTTTAACTTTTTCTTTGGATAACTTTGCATTTTCATAAGCTTGGGTTCTCCATTCATCTGATGAGCTTATATCAAATAGCCTCTTTTCACCTGCAAGTTTCAAATCATAGTTGAGTTCTTTAACTGCCCAGTATGCTTTATGTTCTAACTCAAGAGGCAAATAACAAGCTTTTCCATAAACCATTTTATAAGGAGACATACCCATAGGATTTTTATATGTTGTTCTATAAGCCCAAAGTGCATCATCTAATTTCTTAGACCAATTCTTCCTAGACCTATTAACAGTCTTTTGCAAAATTAATTTTATTTCTCTATTACTAAGTTCAACTTGACCACTAGACTGAGGATGATAGGGTGATGCAATTCTATGGTTAACATCATACTTAGCAAGCATTTTACGGAAAGCACCATGAATAAAGTGTGAACCACCATCAGTCATTAAATATCTAGGGACTCCGAATCTTGGGAAATAACTTCCTTAAGCATTTTAATAGAGGTGTTGTTATCAGCACTACTTGTTGGAATAGCTTCTACCCATTTAGTAACATAATCAACAACAACCAAAATATGTGTATACCCATTAGAGGAAGGAAAAGGTCCCATGTAATCAAATCCCCAAACATCAAATGGTTCAACAGCAAGTGAATAATTCATAGGCATTTCTTGACGCTTACCAATATTACCTATTCTTTGGATTTCGTCGCAAGATGAAACATACTTACGAGCATCCTTGAAGAGAGTAGGCCAATAAAATCCAGATTGCAATACCTTATGAGCAGTTCTATCTCCAGCATGATGCCCTCCATAGGGTTCGGAGTGACATTTTCGTAGGATTTGTCCCTGTTCATGCTCAGGTACACAACGTCTAATAATACCATCTACTCCTTTTTATAAATATGTGGGTCATCCCAAAAGTAATGTCTTAAATCATAGAAGATTTTTTTCTTTTGCTGATATGTAAAGCTAGGTGGCAAATATTTAGCAACAATTTAATTATCATAGTCAGCATACCAAGGAGTAATATTAGCAACATTTATTGCAGCTAACTGCTCATCAGAAAAACTATCATCAATAGGAAGTGGGTCATCAAGCACATTTTCAAGCCTAGACAAGTTATCACCTACGGGATTCTCAGCTCCCTTTCTATCAATGATATGCAAATCAAATTCTTGTAACCAGAGAACCCAACGAATAAGTCTAGGTTTAGCATCTTTCTTTTCCATAAGATATTTAATAGCAGCATGGTTTGTGTGAATAGTTACTTTAGAATCAACAATATAAGGTCTAAACTTATCACAAGCAAACACCACTGCTAAGAATTCTTTTTCAGTAGTAGCATAATTTCTTTGAGCACTGTCTAGAGTTTTACGAGCATAATGGATAACATTCAATTTCTTATCAACCCTTTGTCCTAGAACATCACCAACAACATAATCACTAGGATCACACATAATTTCAAAAGGCAAGTTCCAATCAGGTGGTTGAACAATAGGTGCAGAAATTAAAGCTTTCTTGAGTGTTTCAAAGGCTTCTAAACAATCATTATCAAAAACAAAAGGAACGTCCTTTTGCAAAATACTAGTGAGAGGCCTAGAAATTTTAGAGAAGTCTTTGATAAATATCCTACAGAAACCAGCATGACCTAGGAAACTACGAATACCTTTGATGTCCTTTGGACATGGCATTTTATCAATGGCATCAACCTTAGCTTGGTCCACTTCAATACCTCTTTCAGAAATTTTATGACCCGAGAAAATGCCTTCATTAACCATAAAGTGGCACTTCTCCCAATTCAAGACAAGATTTGTTTGTTCACATCTCTGCAAAACTCGATCTAGATTGCTTAAACAATCATCAAAAGATTTCCCATAAACAGCGAAGTCGTCCATGAAAACCTCAACAATCTTTTCACAAAGGTCAGAGAATATAGCCATCATGCATCTTTGAAAGGTAGCAGGTGCATTACATAAACCAAAAGGCATACGTCTATAAGCATAGGTTCCAAAAGGACAAGTAAAAGTAGTGTTTTCTTGATCCGGTTGAGATACAGGTATTTGTGAAAAACTAGAATATCCATCAAGGAAGAAAAAGTGTGTATGCTTAGATAATTTTTCAAGAATTTGATCAATAAAAGGCAAAGAGTAATGATCTTTTCTAGTAGCTTTATTTAATTTTCTAAAATCAATTACCATTCTATAGCCTGTAACAATTTTTTGTGGAATAAGTTCATTCTTATCATTAGGAACAACAGTAATACCTCCTTTCTTAGGAACACAATGAACAAGACTTACCCATCTACTATCAGCTATGGGATAGATTATACCTGCTTCCAGAAGTTTTAATATTTCCGTTCTTACCACCTCTTTCATCTTTGGATTTAACCGACGTTGGTGATCAACAACGGGTTTAGCAGTAGGTTCCATATTAATTTTGTGCTGACATAGAGTGGGACTAATGCCCTGTAAATCATCAAGAGTATACCCAATAGCAGCTCAGTGCTTCCTTAGAACTTTCAATAATCTTTCTTCTTCATGTTCTGAAAGGTTAGCACTAATAATAACATGATATATTTTCTTTTCATCTAGATAAGCATATTTCAAAGTGTCTGGCAATTGTTTTAATTCAAACACAGGATCATCTTTAGGTGGAGGGGGACCTCCTAGAGTTTCAATAGGAAAATTGTGTTTAAATAGAGGACGTTGTTCAAAGAAAATATTATCTATTTCATTTCTTTCATGCATATGCAAATCATTCTCATGGTCTAGCAAGTATTGTTCTAAAGGATCCGTAGGTGGCACAACAAAAGAAGGAAGACCAATTAATTCATCCTTACTAGGTAATTCTTTTTCATGATGGTTTCTACTAAACAAGGAAAAATTAAACTCATGAGACTCATCACCAAAGCTAACACCCACAGTTTGTTTCTGGCAATCTATCCTAGCATTAACTGTGTTCAAGAAAGGTCTGCCAAAAATAATGGGACAAAAGTCATCAGGTGGGGTACCAAGAACAAGAAATTCGGTAGGATATTTTGTTTTCCAACACAAGACTTCAACATCTCTAATAATCCCACAAGGTGATATGGTGTCTCTATTTGCAAGTTTAATAGTAACATCTATGTCTTCTATCTCTGTAGGTGCTATGTCTTCCCTAATTTCTTGATATAACTTGTAAGGAATAACACACATGCTAGCACCCATATCACATAAACCATAATAACAGTGATCTCCTATTTTAACTGAAATGACAGGCAGACCAACAACTGGTCCATTTTTATCCCTTTTTGGGTTTGGCAATTCTAGTAGCTTCTGCACAGAAGTAGATAACATTCCCATCCACATCTTCTTCTAAGAGATCTTTAACCATAGCAATATTAGGTTCAAATATAATTTGTTCATCTAGTTTAAGTGTTCTAACAAAGCTTTTGTTAACCACAGTTGAAACTTTAGCATGTTCTTTTATCCTAACAGGAAAAGGAGGTTTCTCAATATAAGTAGTAGGAACAATTGGATCAACACTATACAGTATAGTTTCTTCTCTAACTGGTACCAGTTCTTTAATTTCTTCTTTAACAGGTGGGTGATATTTAAGCCACTTATCTTTAGGGAGTTCAACATAAGTAGCAAATGATTCACAAAAGGCGGCTACTATCTCAGAGTCCAAGTCCATATTTAGTGCTAAACTTTTGAAAAGCATCGGTATCCATAAAAAGATTTAACACAATCATACTTAAGATTTATACCTGACTCTTTACCTTCGTCGACTTCCCAATCTTCAGAGTTGTGTCTAATTCTTTCCAAAAGATCCCACCGGAATTCAATAGTTTTCTTCATAAAGGAACCAGCACAAGAAGTATACAGCATGGTTTGATCATTACGAGAAAGCCGAGCATAAAAATTCTGAATAACAATTTCTCTTGAGAGCTCATGATTGGGGCATGAATATAACATTGACTTAAGCCTCCCCCAAGCTAGAGCGGTACTTTCTCCTTCATGAGGCCAAAAATTATATATATAATTCCGATCACGATGAACTAGATGCATAGGATATTTTTTTGGTCAAACTCCAATTTTAAACGATTCCAATTCCATGATCCAATATCATCGCATAGCCTATACCATGCCAATGCTTTTCCTTCAAAGATAAAGGGAAACCTTTTGCATAACTTCATCCCTGGGTAAACCTGCAAGCTTAAACAATCCACAAATTTTTTCTACATGTATTAAGTGCATGTCAGGATGTTCAGTTCCATCTCCTACATAAGGATTAGCGAGCAGTTGTTCTATCATACCCAAAGGAATTTCATATTCAATATTTTCAGTAGGTGCAGTAGGTTGAGGGGCAATTAATTGTGGTTCCGGACGAGGTGAAGATACCCCGAACAAACCCCTCAAAGAATTGTTTTCCATAGTAACAAGTGACAATATATTTCAGCACACTATATAAATATTTCCTTACCAAAAGCGCTTCACTCCCCGGCAACGGTGCCAGAAAATAGCCTTGATGACCCATAAGTATAGGGGATCAATTGTAGCTCTTTTCGATAAGTAAGAGTGTCAAACCCAACGAGGAGCAGAAGGAAATGAAAAGTAGTTTTCAGTAAGGTGATGTCTGCAAGTGCCGAAACTGTAAGTAGTGAGTAGTTTGATAGCAAGATAATTTGTAACGAGCAAGTATTGATAGTAGCAATAGGTATGCACCAAGGTAGCCCAATCCTTTTGAGGCAAAGGACAGGCCAAAACGGTCTCTTATGATAAGCAAAGCGTTCTTGAGGTTACACGGGAATTTCATCTAGTCACTTTCATCATCTTGGTTTGATTTGTGTTCACTACTTTGATAATTTGATATGTGGGTGGACCGGTGCTTAGGTGATGTTCTTACTTGAACAAACCTCCTACTTATGATTAACCCTCCCGCAAGCATCCGCAACTACGAGAAAAGTATTAAGGATAAATCCTAACCATAGCATTAAACTCTAGGATCCAATCAGTCCCTTACGGAATAGTGCATAAATTGGGGTTTAAGTTTTTGTCACTCTCGCAACCCACCATCTATTTACTACACAATGCATTCCCTTAGGCCCAAATATGGTGAAGTGTCATGTAGTCGATGTTCACATTGAAGGAAATATGCCCTAGAGGCAATAATAAAGTTGTTATTTATATTTCCTTATATCATGATAAATGTTTATTATTCATGCTAGAATTGTATTAACCAGAAAATTAGTACATGTGTGAATACATAGACAAATAGAGTGTCCCTAGTATGCCTCTACTTGACTAGCTCGTTAATCAAAGATGGTTAAGTTTCCTAGCCATGGACATGTGTTGTCATTTGATGAACGTGATCACATCATTAGAGAATGATGTGATGGACAAGACCCATCCGTTAGCTTAGCATAATGACCGTTCAATTTTATTGCTACTGCTTTCTTCATGACTTATACATGTTCCTCTGACTATGAGATTATGCAACTCCTGAATACCGGAGGAACACCTTGTGTGCTATCAAACGTCACAATGTAACTGGGTGATTATAAAGATGCTCTATAGGTGTCTCCAATGGTATTTGTTGAGTTGGCATAGATCGAGATTAGGATTTGTCACTCCGTCTATCGGAGAGGTATCTCTAGGCCCTCTTGGTAATGCACATCACTATAAGCCTTGCAAGCAATGTGACTAATGAGTCAGTTGCGGGATGATGCATTACGAAACGAGTAAAGAGACTTGCCGGTGATGAAATTGAACTAGGTATTGAGATACCTACGATCGAATATTGGGCAAGTAACATACCGATGAAAAAGGGAACAACGTATATTGTTATGCGGTTTGACCGATAAAGGTCTTCGTAGAACATGTAGGAACCAATATGAGCATCTAGGTTCCGTTATTGGTTACTGACCGGAGATGAGTCTCGGTCATGTCTACATAGTTCTCGAACCCGTAGGGTCTTCACGCTTAACGTTCTGTGATGATTTGTATTATGAGTTATGTGATTTGATGACCGAAGTTTGTTCGGAGTCCCAGATGAGATCGTGGACATGACAAGAAGTCACGAAATGGTCGAGACGTAAATATCAATATATTGGAAGGCTATATTCGGACATTGGAAAGGTTCCGAGTGATTCAGGTATTTTTCAGAGTACCGGAGAGTTACGGGAATTCGTATTGGGCCTTAATGGGCCATACGGGAAAGGAGAGAAGGGCCTTAGGGTGGTCGCGCCCCTTCCCCATGGACTGGTCCGAATTGGACTAGGGAAAGGGGGTGCCCCCTTCCTTCCTTCTCCTTCTCCCTTCCCTTTTTCCTATTCCATGTGGGAGGTGGAATCCTACTAGGACTAGGGAGTCCTAGTAGGACTCCACACTTTGGGCACGCCTATGAGGGTCGGCCTCCTCCTCCCTCCATCCTTTATGTACGTGGCTGGGGGGCACCCCATACACACACAAGTTGATCATTGATCTCTTAGCCATGTGCGGTGCCCACTCCACCATAATCCACCTCGGTCATATCGTCGTAGTTCTTAGGCGAAGCCCTGCGCCGGTAGCTTCATCATCACCATCATCACGCCGTCGTGCTGACGAATCTCTCCCTCGCCACTCTGCTGGATCATGAGTCCGTGGGATGTCACCGATCCGAACGTGTGCAGATCGCGGAGGTGCCGTACTTTCGGTACTAGGATCGGTCGGATTGTGAAGACGTACGACTACATCAACCGCGTCGTCATAACGCTTCCGCTTACGGTCTACGAGGGTACGTGGACAACACTCTTCCCCTCTCGTTGCTATGCATCACCATGATAGATCTTGCGTGTGCGTAGGAACTTTTTGAAATTACTGCGTTCCCCAACAGTAGCATCCGAGCCAGGTCTCTGCATAGATGTTATATGCATGAGTAGAACACAAAGGAGTTGTGGGCGTGGGTATATACATATTGCTTGTCGTCACTAGTTGATTCTTGATTCAGCGGTATTGTTGGATGAAGCGGCTCAGACCGACATTACGCGTACGCTTACGCGAGACTGGTTCTACGGACGTGCTTCGCACACAGGTGGCTAGCGGGTGTCTGTTTCTCCAACTTTAGTTGAATCGGATTCAATGAACAGGGTTCTTTCTGAAGATCAAAAAGCAATCACTATACCACGTTGTTGTTTTTTGATGCGTAGGTAAGAACGGTTCTTGCTCAGCCCGTAGCGGCCACGTAAAACTTGCAACAACAAAGTAGAGGACGTCTAACTTGTTTTGGCAGGGCATGTTGTGATGTGATATGGTCAAGACGTGATGAGATATACATTGTTGTATGAGATGATCATGTTTTGTTAAAGTTATCGGCAACTGGTAGGAGCCTTATGGTTGTCTCTTTATTGCATAAGATGCAAGCGCCAAATAATTGCTTTACTTTATCGCTATGCGATAGCAATAGTTGCAATAACAATAGTTGGTGAGACGACCATGTGATGACACGTTGATAGAGATCAAGATGATGGAGATCATGGTGTCATGTCGGTGACGATAGAGATCATGACGGTACTTTGGAGATGGAGATCAAAAGCACAAGATGATGATGGCCATATCATGTCACATATTTTGATTGCATGTGATGTTTATCTTTTATACATCTTATTTTTCTTAGTTCGACGATAGCTTTATAAGATGATCCCTTACTAAAATTCCAAGGTATAAGTGTTCTCCCCGAGTATGCATCGTTGCGACAGTTCTTTGTGCCGAGACACCACGTGATGATCGGGTGTGATAAGCTCTACGTTCACATACAACGGGTGCAAGCCAGTTTTGCACATGCAGAATACTCGGGTTAAACTTGACAAGCCTAGCATATGCAGATATGGCCTCGGAACACTGGAGACCGAAAGGTCGAGCGTGAATCATATAGTAGATATGATCAACATAGTGATGTTCACCATTGAAAACTACTCCATCTCACGTGATGATCGGACATGGTTTAGTTGATTTGGATCACGTGATCATTTAGATGACTAGAGGGATGTCTATCTAAGTGGGAGTTCTTAAGTAATATGATTAATTGAACTTTAATTTATCATGAACTTAGTCCTGATAGTATTTGCATATCTATGTTGTAGATCAATAGCTTGCGATGTAGATCCCTGTTTATTTTTTGATATGTTCCCAGAGAAAAACTATGTTGAAAGATGATAGTAGCAATGATGCGGACTAGGTATGTGATCTGAGGATTATCCTCATTGCTGCACAGAAGAATTATGTCCTTGATGCACCGCTAGGTGATAGACCTATTGCAGGAGCAGATACAGACGTTATGAACGTTTGACAAGCTCGATATGATGACTACTTGATAGTTTAGTGCCCCATGCTTTACGGCTTAGAACCAGGACTTCAAAATGTTTTGAACGCCATGGAGCATATAAGATGTTCCAAGAGTTGAAATTGGTATCTCATACTCATGCCCGTGTCAAGAGGTATGAGACCTCTGATAGTACTTTGCCTACAAGATGGAGGAGAATAGCTCAATGAGTGAGCATGTGCTCAGAATGTCTGAGTACTACAATCACTTGAATCAAGTGGGAGTTAATCTTCCCGATAAGATAGTGATTGACAGAGTTCTCCAGTCACTATCACCAAGTTACTAGAACTTCGTGATGAACTATAATATGCAAGGGATAACGGAAACGATTCCCAAGCTCTTCGCGATGCTAAAATCGGTGAAGGTAGAAATCAAGAAATAGCATCAAGTGTTGATGGTTAACAAGACCACTAGTTTCAAGAAAAGGGCAAAGGGAAAGAAAGAGGGACTTCAAAGAAGAAAGGCAAGCAAGTTGCCACTCACATGAAGAAGCTCAACCCAAGCCTGGAACTGAGTGCTTCTACTGCAAAGGAAATGGTCATTGGAAGTGGAACTGCCCTAGATACTTGGCGGATACGAAGGATGGCAAAGTGAACAAAGTATATATTTGATATACATGTTACTGATGTGTACTTTACTAGTGTTTATAACAACACCTCAGTATTTGATACTGGTTCAGTTACTAAGAGTAGTAACTCGAAACGGGAGTTGCAAAATAAACAGAGACTAGTTAAGGGCGAGGTGATGATGTGAGTTGGAAATGATTCCAAGGTTGATAAGATCACCATCGCACACTCCCTTTACCTTCAGGATTAGTGTTGAACCTAAAATAAATGTTATTTTGTGTTTGCGTAAAGCATAATATGATTGGATCATGTTTATTGCAATAGGGTTATTCATTTAATCAAGGATAATTATTAGTCTGTTTACATGAATAAAACCTTCTGAGGTCATACACCCAAGGTGAATGGTTTATTGAATCTCGATCATAGTAATACACATATTCATAATATTGAAGCCAAAAGATGCAAAGTTAATAATGATAGTGCAACTTATAGGTGGCACTGTCGTTTAGGTCATATTGGTGTAAAGCGCATGAAGAAACTCCATGCTGATGGAATCACTTGATGCTTGCGAACCATGCCTTGTGGGCAAGATGACTCAAACTCCGTTCTCCGGAACAATGGAGCAAGCAACAGACTTATTGGAAATAATACATACTGATGTATGCAATCCGATGAGTGTTGAGGCTCGCGGCGGGTATCGTTATTTTCTGACCTTCACAGATGATTTGAGCAGATATGGGTATATCTACTTAGTGAAACATAAGTCTGAAACATTTCAAAAGTTCAAAGAATTTCAGAGTGAAGTGGAAAATCATCGTAACAAGAAAATAAAGTTTCTATGATCTGATCACGGAGGCAAATATTTGAGTTACGAGTTTGTTCTTCATTTGAAACAATTTGGAATAGTTTCGCAACTCATGCCACCTGGAACACCACAGCATAATGGTGTGTCTGAACGTTGTAATCATACTTTATTGGATATGGTGCGATCTATGATGTCTCTTACCGATTTACCACTATCGTTTTAGAGTTCATTAGAGACAGCTGCATTCACGTTAAATAGGGCACCATCTAAATCCTTTTAGATGACACTGTATGAACTATGGTTTGGCAATAAACCAAAGCTATCATTTCTTAAAGTTTGGGGTTGCAATGCTTATGTGAAAAAGTTTCAAACTGATAAGCTCAAACCCAAATCGGAGTAGTGCGTCTTCATAGGATACCCAAAAGAAACTGTTGGGTACACCTTCTATCACAGATCTGAAGGCAAGATATTTTGTTGCTAAGAATGGATCCTTTCTAGAGAAGGAGTTTCTCTCAAAAGAAGTGAGTGGGAGGAAAGTAGAACTTGATGACGTAATTGTACCTTCTCCCGAATTGGAAAGTAGTTCAACATAGAAATTAGTTCCAGTGATTCCTACACCAATTAGTGAGGAAGCTAATGATGATGATCATGAAACTTCAGATCAAGTTACTATCGAACCTCGTAGGTCAACCAGAGTACGGTCTACACCAGAGTGGTATGGTAATCCTATTCTGGAAGTCATGTTACTAGACCATGACGAACCTACGAACTATGAGGAAGCGATGATGAGCCCAGATTCTACAAAATGGATTGAGGCCATGAAATCTGAGATGGGATCCATGTATGAGAACAAAGTATGGACTTTGATTGACTTGCCCGATGATCGGTGAGTCATTGAGAATAAATGGATCTTCAAGAGGAAGACGGACGATGATAGTAGTGTTACTATCTACAAAGCTCAAATTGTCGCAAAACGTTTTCGACAAGATCAAGGTGTTGACTACAATGAGATTTTCTCACTCGTATCAATGCTTAAAAGTCTGTCCAAATCATGTTAGCAGTTGCCGCATTTTATGAAATCTGGCAAATGGATGTCAAAACTGCATTCCTTAATGGATTTCTTAAAGAAGAGTTCTATATGATGCAACCAGAAGGTTTTGTCAATCCTAAAGGTGCTAACAAAGTGAGCAAGCTTCAGCGATCCATCTATGGACTGGTGCAAGCATCTCGGAGTTGGAAAATATGCTTTGATAAAGTGATCAAAGCATATGATTTTATATAGACTTGCGGGGAAGCCTGTATTGACAACAAAGTGAGTGGGAGCACTACAACATTTTTGATAAGTATATATGAATGACATATTGTTGATTTGAAATAATGTAGAATTTTCTGGAAAGCATAAAGGAGTGTTTGAAAGGAGTTTTTCAAAGAAAGACCTCGGTGAACCTACTTACATATTGAGCATCAAGATCTATAGAGATAGATCAAGACGCTTGATATATTTTCAATGAGTACTTACCTTGACAAGATTTTGAAGTAGTTCAAAATAGAACAGTCAAAGAAGGAGTTCTTGCATGTGTTGCAAGGTGTGAAGTTGAGTAAAGACTCAAAACCCGACCACGGCAGAAAATAGAAAGAGAATGAAAAGTTATTCCCTATGCCTCAGTCATAAGTTCTATAATATATGCTATGCTGTGTACCAGACCTATTGTGTACCTCACCATAAGATTGGCAAGAGGGTACAATAGTGATCCAGGAGTGGATCACTGGACAGCGGTCAAAAATATCCTTAGTGGAATAAGGAAATGTTTCTCGATTATGGAGGTGACAAAGAGTTCATCGTGAAGAGTTACGTCGATGCAAGCTTTGACATCAATCAGGATGACTCTAAGTCTCGATCTACATACATATTAAAAGTAGGATCAATTAGCTAGAGTAGCTCTGTGCAAAGCATTGTAGACATAAAAAATTTGCAAAATACATACGGCTCTGAATATGGCAGACCAGTTGACTAAATTTCTCTCACAAGCAAAATAGATCACTCTTTGGGTGTTAATGACATAGCGACGTGAACTAGATTATCAACTCTAGTAAACCCTTTGGGTGTTAGTCACATGGAAATGTGAACTAATCACATAAAGATGTGAACTATTCGTGTTAAATCACATGACGATGTGAACTAGATTATTGACTCTAGTGCAAGTGGGAGACTGAAGGAAATATGCCCTAGAGGCAATAATAAAGTTGTTATTTATATTTCCTTATATCATGATAAATGTTTATTATGCATGCTAGAATTGTATTAACCGGAAACTTAGTACATGTGTGAATACATAGACAAACAGAGTGTCCCTAGTATGCCTCTACTTGACTAGCTCGTTAATCAAAGATGGTTAAGTTTCCTAGCCATGGACATGTGTTGTCATTTCATGAACAGGATCATGTCATTAGAGAATGATGTGATGGACGAGACCCATCCGTTAGCTTAGCATAATGATCGTTCAGTTTTATTGCTACTACTTTCGTCATGACCTATACATGTTCCTCTGACTATGAGATTATGCAAGTCCCGAATACCGGAGGAACACCTTGTGTGCTATCAAACGTCACAACGTAACTAGGTGATTATAAAGATGCTCTACAGGTGTCTCCAATGGTTTTTGTTGAGTTGGCATAGATCGAGATTAGGATTTGTCACTCCGTCTATCGGAGAGGTATCTCTGGGCCCTCTCGGTAATGCACATCACTATAAGCCTTGCAAGCAATGTGACTAATGAGTTAGTTGCAGGATGATGCATTACGGAACGAGTAAAGAGACTTGCCGGTAACGAGATTGAACTAGGTATTGAGATACCTATGATCGAATCTCGGGCAAGTAACATACTGATGACAAAGGGAACAACGTATGTTATTATGCGGTTTGATCGATAAAGATCTTTGTAGAATATGTAGGAACCAATATGAGCATCCAGGTTCCGTTATTGGTTATTGACCGGAGATGAGTCTCGGTCATGTATACATAGTTCTCGAACCCGTAGGGTCCGCACGCTTAACGTTCTATGACGATTTGTATTATGAGTTATGCAATTTGATGACCGAAGTTTGTTCGGAGTCCCAGATGAGATCGGGGACATGACAAGAAGTCACGAAATGGTCGAGACGTAAAGATCAATATATTGGAAGGCTATAGTCGGACATCGGAAAGGTTCCGAGTGATTCGGGTATTTTTCGGAGTACCGGAGAGTTACGGGAATTTGTATTGGGCCTTAATGGGCCATACGGGAAAGGAGAGAAGGGCCTTAAGGGTGGCCGCGCCCCTTCCCCATGGACTGATCCGAATTGGACTAGGGAAAGTGGGCGCCCCCTTCCTTCCTTCTACTTCTCCCTTCCCTTTTTCCTATTCCATGTTGGAGGTGGAATCCTACTAGGACTAGGGAGTCCTAGTAGGACTCCACACTTTGGACGCGCCCTATGAGGGCCGGCCTCCTCCTCCCTCCATCCTTTATATACATGGCCAGGGGGCACCCCACAGACACACAAGTTGATCATTGATCTCTTAGCCATGTGCGGTGCCCCTCCACCATAATCCACCTCGGTCATATCGTCGTAGTGCTTAGGCGAAGCCTTGCGCCGGTAGCTTTATCATCACCGTCATCACACCGTCGTGCTGACGAAGCTCTCCCACGACACTCTGCTGGATCGTGAGTTCGTGGGACGTCACCGAGCTGAACGTGTGCAGATCGCGGAGGTGCCGTACTTTTGGTACTAGGATCGGTCAGATCGTGAAGACGTATGACTACATCAACCGCGTTGTCATAACGCTTCCGCTTACGGTCTATGAGGGTACGTGGACAACACTCTTCCCCTCTCGTTGCTATGCATCACCATGATAGATCTTGCATGTGCATAGCAAAATTTTGAAATTACTGTGTTCCCCAACACACATGACACCACTAAGGAATCACAACACACACACTATCAAGATATCGAACACATATCAAATTCACATGATTACTTGCAACATGATTTCTCCCGTGACCTCAAGAACAAAAGTAACTATTCAAAAATGGTGAACATGATCATGATCAGAGGGGTATTAATATGCATAATGGATCTGAACATATAATCTTCCACCAAATAAACCATATGGTAATCAACTACAAGATGTAATCAACACTACTAGTCACCCCCTAGCAACAATCTATAGTTCCGGTAACAAGATTGAATACAAGAGATGAACTAAGGTTTGAGAGGACATGGTGTTGTTGAAGATTTTGATGGAGATTGCCCTCCCCAAGATGGGAGAGTTGTTGGTGATGATGATGACGATGATTTCCCCCTCCGGGAGAGAAGTTCCCCCGGCAGAATCGCTCCGTCGGAGGGCAAACATGCTCCTTCCCAAGTTCCGCCTCGAGGCGGCGGCGCTTCGTCCCGAAAGTCCCTCCCTGATTTTTTTCCAGGTAAAAATGACATATACCAAAAGATGGGCACCGGAGGTGGGCCGAGGAGGCCACAACCCACCAGGGCGCGCCAGGGGGACCTGGCGCGCCAAGGTGGGATGTGCCCTCCTGGTGTCCCCCCTCTGGTGTTTATTGACTCCAATATTTCTTAAATAATTCATAAAAATCCTCGTGAAGTTTCAACCCATTTGGAGTTGTGCGGAATGGGTGGCCTGACGTAGCTTTTCCAGGTCCAGATTTCCATCTGCCGGAATTCTCCCTCTTGGTGTGTTCCTTGCAAATTATGAGATAAAAGGCATTAGAATTACTCCAAAAGCATTATTATGGATAAAAACATTATAAATAACAGCAAGAAAACATGATGCAAAATGGATGTATCACGACCATGCTTGGATGATTTTCTATGGCGAGTTCTAAGGATTTTCACGTGGTGTGGAATGGCGTCTGAGATCTAATGTCCTTAAATAGATGCCTTCGCTGCATGGTCAAGGGGTTATTTGTAAAAAAACACCTAGACCGTTCGCATTCGTTTAACACATGGAAGCCGAGGCAATGGCAATACAATATGGTATTTAATGTGGAGCCGAACTATCATCAGTCTGAAGTATAATGGAGAACCCGCCTTGCAAAGCCGAAGACATAAAGTCGGATACTACATCATCATTGAAGGCAAGTTTGGGGGCTACTAAGGGAGACCTGGATTAAGGGGTCCTCGGCTGGCCGGGCTATGTGTCATGGACCGGACTGATGGGTCGTGAAGATACAAGATAGAAGACCTTCCCCCATGTTCAGATGGGACTCTCCTTTGCGTGGACATCAAGCTTGGGGGCCAGATGCGTAGTTTCCTTTCTCTGTAAACTGACTTTGTACAACCCTAGCCCCCTCCGGTGCCTATATAAACCGGAGGGGTTAGTCTGTAGAGGCTATCACAAATCATATAGGCTAGATATCTAGGGTTTAGCCATTACGATCTCGAGGTAGATCAACTCTTGCAACCCCTATACTCATCGAATATAATCAAGCAGGACATAGGGTTTTACCTCCATTAAGAGGGCCTGAACCTCGGTAAACATTGTGTCCCCCGTTTCCTGTTACCTTCGATCCTCAGATGCACAGTTCGGGACCCCTACTCGAGATCGGTCGGTTTTGACACTGACAGTGAGCAAATCTCTGTAGTTATATGGTGAATGGATTTTCATATAGTTTAAATGACACCCTAGACTCACGTGGATGAAATTTAAATCCTTTGACAAATGATTCAGTTAGAGTGTGGTGTTGATCGCACTTATCTGAAATGTAGGGACCGAGACCGGCATTGTGAACATATTGCTCAAATTCCTCCTTAATGCCCACATGCACCATATAATCATCGCATGGCCATAGGCATGTTTTGGTGACGGCATCTCGAATTGAACTTTCACTTGATTCAACATAAGACTGGCAAGCGGAGTTGTCACTAGAAGATGCCCCCGAGGATCTCCTCCTCGAAGAACTCCTTCCAAATAAGTTCATCATGTTCGCGTACAATTTTCTGAAAGTTTTTTGGGTGATAAAAATTCATCAACAAAACTTTACACAATTGATAGCAACTACTCATAGGGATACATAGAGGCCATAGCAAGCATTCAAACTACTTAGAACTCTAAGAATTCAACATGCAAGCTCATCTACGGCAGCACCAAGAGTAGCTAATTATTCAAAATATAAACCACTAAAGCAAAAAACTAATTGGATAAATGGAGGAGTCACATACCAAGCAACAATCCCCCGAAACAGTTTCAGAAACGGAGCTTCGAGCAAAGAGATCGAAATCCGCGGGTTTGAGAGCAAGAACATGAGAGATAGAGAGAGAGAGAGAGAGAGAGAGAGAAATGGAGCATTTTTTTTGAAGGTAGGTGATGATGTGGTGTGAAGAGATAAGTGAGGGGGCCCACATGGGGACCACAACCCACCAGGGCACGCCTGGGGGTCCTGGCACGCCCAGGTGGGTTGTGCCCACCTGGTCCACCTCCCTCTGATATTATTTGCACCAGAAATTCTTAAATATTCAGAAAAAATCAAATTAAATTTTCAGAGCATTCTCAGAACTTTTATTTTTCAGTCATTTTTTATTGCACGGGAAATTCAGAAAACAGACAAAACATGGCATTTTATTTTATTTAGCTAATAAAAACAAAAAACAAAAGGTACGGACAGAAGGTAGTGCTTACTAAATTCATCAACTTCATACCTCTCAAAAATGATTCATTAATAAGGTTGATCAGGTCTTACTAATAACCACTTCCGATTAGCATGAAACCGAAGAACTTTCGTAAATCACTAAGTTACCTCAACGAGGATATGAATGTCCCCAACAATAAGCATTTCGTATTTCTTTTTAACAGTAGGTAGAGGTATTTGAAAACTTCCAATAGTGATTGTCGGAGATTTTTCAATAACATTAATACCATTCACTTGGAATTGTTTCTTCGGAAAGTGCACCGTATGCTCATTACCATTGATATGAAAAGTGACCTGGCTTTTATTGCAATCGATAACAGCCCCTGTGGTATTCAAGAAGGGTCTACCAAGGATAATCAACATATTGTCTTCCTCGGGCATCTCAAGTATAACAAAGTCAGTCAAAATAGTAACATTAGCAACAACAATGGGCACATCCTCACAAATACTGATAGGTATGGCATTTGATTTGTCAGCCATTTGCAAAGATATTTCAGTAGGTGTGAGTTTATTCGAATCAAGTCTTTTATACAAAGAGAAAGGCATAACACTAACACCAGCTCCTAAATCACATAAAGCAGTTTTCACATAGTTCTTTTTGATAGAGCAAGGTATAGTTAGTATTCTCGGATCTCCAAGTTCTTAGGTACTCCATCTTTAAAAGTATAATTAGCAAGCATAGTGGATATTTCAGCTTCTGGTATTTTTCTCTTATTGGTGATGATGTCTTTCATGTACTTTGCATAAGGAGACATTTTCAAGATATCAGTCAAACGAGTATGCAAAAAGACTGGCATCAACATTTCAGCAAAGCGTTCAAATTCTTCATCATATTTCTTTTTAGTTGACTTAGGTGGAAAGGGCATAGGTTTTTGAACCCATGGTTCTCTTTCTTTACCGTGTTTTCTAACAATAAAGTAGCTTTTATAATATCTTTTATTCTTAGGTTGTGGGTTATCAAGATCAACAGGTGGTTCTATCTCAACATCATTATCTGGTTCTTTATTATTTGTTTGAGTGTCTTCATGAACATCATCATTATTTTTTTCATTATCAGAAGGTGAGTGTTCATTACCAGATTGATTTTCAGCATCAGAGATAGAAATTTCATTATCATTATCAGGAGGTTTTTCTACTTCGGGTTCACTAGAGGCATGCAAAGTCCTATCATTTTTCTTGTTTTTTTAGTAGGACTAGTGCATCAGTGTTAGCTCTTTGAGAGTCTTATTCAATTCTTTCTGGGTGTCCCCCGGGATAAAGTGGTTCCTGATTCATTTTACCTCCTCTAGTTGCTATTCTAACAGCAAAGTCATGTGTGTTATTGTTCATTTCATCAAGAAACTCTCTTTGAGATTTAGCAACTTGTTCTAACTGAGTTTGAACCATAGAAGCATGCTTTCCAACGCCTCTAACATCATTTGTATTCTAAATAACAAGTCACTCAAGCGAGCAATCATATCAGAGTTGTATTTCAATCGTTTCATAACATTTGCATTGAAGTGATCTTGTTTTCTAATGTAGTTTTTAAACTCATAAAGGCATTGGCTAGGGTGCATATTGTGAGGATTGTCATTATCATTGAACTTCATTAGAGAATTTACCTCTACCACCTTAGGCAATGGTGGTGTATTAATCCCATGTATTTCTTTAATAGGAGTTAAATTTTTAACATCCTTAGCTTTAATACCTTTTTCCTTCATAGATTTCTTTGCCTCTTGCATACCTTCAGGACTGAGATATAATATACCCCTCTTCTTCGGAGTGGGTTTAAGCGGTGGTTCAGGAAGAGTCCAATCATCATAATTTTCAATATGTTATTCAATAATTCTTTAGCTTGCCCGATGGTTCATTCCCTGAAAACACAACCAGCACAACTATCTGGGAAATCCCTAGAAGCATCGGTTAGTCCATTATAGAAGATATCAAGTATTTCATTTTTTCTTAAGAGGATGATTAGGCAAAGCATTAAGTAATTGGCAAAGCCTCCCCCAAGCTTGTGGGAGACTCTCTTCTTTAATTTGCACAAAGTTAAATACTTCTTGTAAGGCAGCTTGTTTCTTATGAGAAGGAAAATATTTTTCAGAAACGTAATAAATCATATCCTGGGGACTATGCACACAACCAGGAGAAAGAGTATTGTACCAAGCTTTAGCATCACCCTTTAATGAGAATGGAAATAATTTGAGAATATAGTAATAGCGAGTCTTCTCATCATGGGTACAAAGGGTGGCTATGTCATTCAACTTAGTAAGATGTGCCGCAACAGTTTTAGTTTCATAACCATGGAAAGGATCAGATTCAACCAAACTGATTAACTCTGGATCGACAGAGAATTCATAATCCTTATCGTCAATAAAGATAGGTGAAGTACTTAGGATCATATTGCATTCTAGCATTCAGAGATTTTTTATTTATACTTGCACAATAATTTCCTAGATCATCTCTATCCTTACAAGCAAGAATGTCACTAGTTATCTCTTCATTCATAACATAACCTTTCGGTACCTTAGGCAATTCATATCTAGGAGGGCTAGTTCTAGTAGGTGTTTCAAGATTTTCAGTTTCAAGCTCATCATCAGATTCGACAACATCATGTTGTTTTACTCTAGCAATTTGTTCATCAAGAAAGTCACCTAGTGGCACATCATTATCATCAAGCAAGGTACTGGCATCATCATAAGTATCATTCATAGCAGAAGTAGCATCATCAATAACTTGCGACATATCAGGATTAATAGCATGTGGTGGTGTTGCAAGTTTACTTATAACAGAAGGTGAATCTAAAGCAGATCTGGATGGCAGTTCCTTACCTCCCCTCGTCTTAGAGGGATAAATCTTAGTCTTAGAATCCTTCAGATTCTTCATGGTGATAAATTGATAATAATCCAAGTGACTCAACAAATATAGCTATGATCCCCGGCAACGACGCCAGAAAAAGGTCTTGATAACCCACAAGTATAGGGGATCGCAACAGTTTTCGAGGGTAGAGTATTCAACCTAAATTTATAGATTCGACACAAGGGGAGCCAAAGAATATTTGAAGGTATTAGCAGCTGAGTTGTCAATTCGACCACACCTGGATATTAATTATCTGCAGTGACGTGATCAGTAGCAAAGTAGTATGATAGTTTTGACAGTAGTGACAACAACAATAGTAATAGTGATAGCAGTAATTTTGTAGCAAGTGCAACAGTAACAATAGAAGTAGTAACTTAGCAAGAACAATATAAGATAAATTCGCAGGCATTGGATCGGTAAATCGTTGGATGATATTCATCATGTGACAATCATAACCTAGGGTGATACGGCACTAGCTCCAGTTCATAAATATAATGTAGGCATGTATTCCGTAAATAGTCATACGTGCTTATGGAAAGAACTTGCATGACATCTTTTGTCCTACCCTCCCGTGGCAGCGGGATCCGATTGGAAACTAAGGGATATTAAGGCCTCCTTTTGATACAAAACCAGAACAAAGCATTAACACGGTGAATACATGAACTCATCAAACTACGGTCAGCACCGGGAGTGGTCCCGACTATTGTCACTCCGTGGTTGCCGGATCATAACACATAGTAGGTGACTATAACTTGCAAGATCAGATCTAGAACATGGATATAATTGTGATAACATAAACAGTTCAGATCTTAAATCATGGCACCCGGGCCCAAAATAACAAGAATTAAGCATGACAAAGTCATAGCAACATCAATCTCAGAACATAGTGGATACTAGGGATCAGGACCTAACAAAACTAACTCGATTACATGATGAATCTCGTCCAAATCCTCACCGACCAGCGAGCCTACGAAGGAATTACTCACTCCCGGTGGGGAGCATCATGGAATGGCGATGGAGAAGGGTTGGTGATGACGAAGAACGAAGATCCCCCTGTCCGGAGCCCCAAACGGACTCCAAATCTGGCCTCCCGGTGAAGAACAGGAGGTGACGGTGGCTCCGTCTCGTGGATTGCGATAATTCTTTCTCCCTGATTTTTTTCTGGAAAAATAGGATTTTATAGCTTGGGGGGCAGGTGCGCCCTGGTGGGTTGTGCCCACCCGGGTGCCTCCCTCAAGTGACTCTTGGCTCCAGAAATTCTCTTTATTGATATAAAAAATCCTCGCAAAGTTTCGTTCCATTCCGAGAACTTTTTTTTCTGCACAAAAACAACACCATGGTAGTTCTGCTAAAAACAGTGTAAGTCCGGGGTTAGTTTCATTCAAATCATGCAAATTAGAGTCCAAAACAAGAGGAAAAGCGTTAGTAAAAGTACATACGTTGGAGGTATCACACGTCGGGTTGCGAGTATTTGTTATTTGTGTGCAGGTGCTATTTACATAGTGTTGATTGGTTCTCCTACTGGTTCGATAACCTTGGTCTCATCACTGAGGGAAAAACCTACCGTCGTTGTGCTGCATCATTCCTTCCTCTTTGGGGAAGTACCAACATAGTCTAGTAGACATCAAAAGGAATTTCTCGCGCCGTTGCCGGGGAGGATCATCAACATCTACCAGGTTCCTAATCAGAAATCTCATCTCCTCGAAATTTACATTATTTTCCATTTGCCTCTCGTTTTCCTCTCCCCCACTTCACAAAAATTTGCCGTTTTATTCGCCCTCTTTTTCGTTCGTCATTTTCTTGACGGATCTATTCTTTTGCCTGCAATCATGAGTGATTTCGGTATGGCGGCAATAGATGATGGCCTAACTCCTAAGATTGGACGTATGGGCAATCTGGATGCTAAAACTTTTATCTTGGGGCAAGGGAATGTTATGGGAAAAGAACGTATTCAAGAATTTTTCAATTGTGTTGGAAATTTAAGTCTTGATGATGCTCCTATACTCAGAAATACTAGATCTTATGTGGATGCTATCTCAGCACTAGTTCTAAAACTTGAGAGTAAATTTATCCGTACTCATCCTACTTTGCAAAGATTGTTTTTTGAGCTTCCCGTTATAAAGAATCCTAAGGCTAAAAAGATGGCCACTCTCGTTCTTACGAATGAGTTTGACTACATAATACGGGAAGCTAGGGAAATCTTTGATTTTTATGGTATGAATCGTGAAAATCCCGTGATAGATGATTTTTTTACAATAGTTATTACTCCCTCCGTTCCAAAATAGATGACTCAACTTTGTACTAACTTTAGTATAAAGTTGAGTCATCTATTTTGGAACGGAGGGAGTATGTTTTAAGACATTTGCTTGGGGATAATAAAATCTTTGATGAGAATCTTAAAAAGGAATTCCCCATTCTAGATGTAATCCAACAAGTTTTCAATAATGTTAATCAACATTATTCTTTGATTGTTGACAGAAGTCAAAGGGGTTATGATGATGAGCAATTTAAAAATGCTAAAGTTTTGTTGTGACCAGACCTCAAACAGTCTGATCTCTATGCTCCGGTGTCATCCCTGGATCAGTAATGCTGACACCACACAGTACTCGGAGGATTTATAATAGAGTAGCAATCACACACTTATTACATCGAGTGTCTCAAAAGAGAACTTATTAAAATAAATATGGCTTAAGGCCATCTAATAACGATAACAGCGGAAGGCTTGGAAGATAAGTGAGTCCATCAACTCCAACGGCATCACTGAGTATAGGACCACGACCTAAAAACTCCTTAATCGTCGTCTGAAAAGTCTGCAACATTAACGTTGCAGCCCGAAAACGGGTCAGCACATGGAATATGCTGGCAAGGTAACACATAGAGAGTAATGGAATGAAACATCTATACTATATGCATATTTGGCTGGTGGAAAGGCTCTATGGTTATTGTTTTGCGTAAAGCCAATTTTTCCCTACTTCAAAGGAATAAAATTTAATTAATATCATGGTGGTTGTTAAAAATTGAGAATGGTTGACAGCATTCTCAATCCCAATTAAGCATCATCATTAAACATAACCCAACAAAATTTATTTAGAGTAACATGTTGAGATTCACATGAAAATCCAAGTACTAGATACTCAAGATGTCCATAACCGGGGACACGGCTAACCATGATTAGTTTATTACACTCTGCAGAGGTTTGCGCACTTTTCCCCACAAGACTCGATCGCCTCCATTTGGTTTCTCGCACTACATGGTGTTTGAGAAGACGGATGGCCGAGACATAGTCTTTCAGAAGCGCTAGCACCTTACGATCGGGTAGGCCGTACCAACTACATCCCCTACATCTGCTAGTCTACCACTGTAAGAGTTCGCACAACTTAATCAACTATGCTAGAGCCCATAATAGCTTGTGGCTGCACATGGAAGTTTCTAGTATGAATAGTCTCATGATCCCTATGAGCCTGGGTGGCAGTCCAAAAGAAAACAGGCAAGTCCTGGAATACCCAGGTGCCTCAATCCACCCAGATGTGTGTTTAAGTTGCCACCTTAGATAAACCATTAATTAACAATCTCACATCTGTCATGGATATCACTCACCCAATCCACGTCTACTAGCATAGCATGGCATAATAAGCAAACGTAGAAGTAACTCCCAAAGGTTTGGTAATAACAGGTAATAGGTACTACCTCATCTACTTCCCATCCCACAATTTAATTAGATCATAATCATGCAATGTGTGAGGATTGATCTAATGCAATAAAACTAGGTAGTAGAAAAGGTATGATCAAAGTGTTACTTGCCTTGCAGATGATCCGCGAAACCTAACGATTCGAAGTAACAGGCGGCGCACTCCGGGTATTCTATCGCAGACAAACAAACAAGCATACAATAATTACTCATCTAATTCACAGGTAAAACTCAAATAAGAGATCTAACCAGAAGGTTCAACTTAAGAACTCCGGTTGGCAAAACGAATCAAATCGAACGAAGCAACGAAAGACAAACGGCGAAACAAAACAACTTCGTTCTAGTAATCTAGATCTAGGGCAAATTTTACAGTAGCAAAATCTTGTTTAAGTTGGTTAAACGGATAGAGGGTTTCGAGACGAAACTCTAGGCGCTTGAATCGCCTGATTCCGATAAACGAGCGAAAAGTTAAACTAAAACGAAAATCGGATCAGGAATCGCGATCAGAAAAATCGCGGATTTAATCCGAGAAAAAGAAAAACGACGAACGCTGAATATTTTTTATCCTTTTTTCGGCATGGAAAACGAGGCGCGACGAACCTCGGGCGGCGGAATCGTCGGCGGCTCCGGCGGCGCGCGTGGATCGAGGCAGGGCTGATGGGCTGGGGCGGCTCGGGGCGGCGCTATTTAAAGGCTGCCCCCGG
Organism: Triticum urartu; assembly: GCF_003073215.2. Taxonomy (NCBI): domain Eukaryota; kingdom Viridiplantae; phylum Streptophyta; class Magnoliopsida; order Poales; family Poaceae; genus Triticum; species Triticum urartu. The sequence continues at coordinate 484,011,418 of NC_053024.1, forward strand.
GCGGTGTCCCGCTCGGGTACGGCCCGAAGTCGGTTCGTTTTTTTAATTATTCCGCTCGGAAGAAAAATAAAAAGAAATACTAAACGGACTCCAAAAATTCCGAAATAAATTTTCACGGGCTTCTAAAATAAAGCCGCAAAAGGTGAACATTTATTTGGGCCCTAAATGTAATTTTGAAAAACGCACTTTTTTCCTAAATTCAAATAAAACACCGAAAAACTCCGAAATAAAATCTTATTTGATTTTTTTATTAAATCCTCAATATTTCTTTATTTTGGGAAAGTCATTTTATTCCCTCTCTCATATTTTTGTAATAGAAATAATTGATGATAAAATAAATAAAAATCAAATGATCCTATTCTCAAAATTTGAGAGAACTCAAATATGAAAATAACGAAATCCCCAACTCTCTCCGTGGGTCATTGAGTTGCGTAGAATTTCTAGGATCAACCAAAATGCAAAATAAAATATGATATGTATGATGATCTAATGTATAACATTCCAAATTGAAAATTTGGGATGTTACAAACCTACCCCCCTTAAGATGAATCTCTCCCTCGAGATTCGGGTTGGCTAGAAAATAGGTGAGGGTGGTCCTTGAGCAAATCTTCCTCTCGCTCCCAGGTGGCTTCATCCTCCATGTGGTTGCTCCACTGAACTTTGCAAAACTTGATAACCTTGTTGCGAGTGACTCGACTGGCAAACTCGAGAATCTTGACTGGTTTCTCCTCGTAGGTCAAATCATTATCCAACTGAATAGTTTCCAAAGGCATTGTGTCTTTCAACGGTATGTCAGCCATCTCCGCGTGACATTTCTTTAACTGAGAAACGTGGAACACATCATGTACTCCTGACAATCCTTCGGGCAATTCCAACTTGTAGGCCACTTCTCCCATATGCTCCAAAACTCGATAGGGTCCTGCAAATCGTGGCGCTAACTTCCCTTTTCTCCAAAACGCTTTGTTCCACGAAGTGGAGATACTCGAAGATAAGCTCTATCCCCAACTTCATAAACTGTCTCCTTGCGTTTAGAATCTGCATACCTCTTCTATTTGGACTGAGCTACCTTGAGCCTATCACGAATCAACTTCACCTTCTGTTCAGACTCTTTAATCAAGTCAGGTCCAAACAACTGGCGGTCTCCAACTTCGTCCCACGACAATGGTGTCCTGCACCTCCTTCCGTACAAAGCTTCGAAAGGGGCCATCTTTAAACTGGTTTGGTAACTGTTGTTGTAAGAGAACTCTGCATATGGCAAATTATCATCCCAACTAGATCCGTAATTTAGCGCACAAGCTCTCAGCATATCCTCCAAAATCTGATTGACTCTCTCGGTCTGTCCATCTGTCTGTGGATGAAAAACTGTACTGAATTCTAGCATGGTTCCCAAAGTTTCGTGCAACTGCTTCCAAAACTTTGAGGTAAACTGGGTTCCTCTATCTGATACGATACTCCTCGAAACTCCATGCAGACATACGATCTTGGTCATGTATATCTTTGCCAACTTAGCACTGGTGTAAGTGGTCTTTACTCGGATGAAATGAGCTACTTTCGTCAATCGATCAACTACAACCCAAATCGAGTCATAGCCTGAACGAGTCCTGGGTAATCCCGTGATAAAATCCATGCCTAGATTATCCCACTTACATTCGGGTATCGGCAATGGTTGTAACAATCCTGCTGGCTTCTGATGCTCTGCCTTTACTCTCTGACATACATCACAAACTGCTACATACTCCGCAATATCCTTCTTCATTCCGGTCCACCAGAAAATATCCTTCAAATCCAAATACATCTTGGTATTTCCTGGGTGAATCGAATACGGTGAGTCATGTGCCTCTTGCAAAATCAACTTCCTGATCTCCGGGTTCTTGGGCACATAAATGCGGTCTTCAAACCATAGGGTGTCGTGCTCATCCTCACGAAATCCTTTAGCTTTTCCTTTGCTCAGTTTCTCCTTTATAGCGGCAATCTCTTTGTCAGCTTTTTAAGCTTCTCTGATTCTATCCATCAAAGTTGACCGAATCTCCAATGCTGCTACATAGCCTCTCGAAACTATTTCCAAACTTAGTTGCCGAAGATTTTCGGCTAACTCCCTTGGTATTTCTCCCGTCATTAACGTATTAACATGGCTCTTGCAGCTTAATGCGTCTGCTACTACATTAGCCTTTCCAGGAAGATAATGCAATTTCATATCATAATCCTTGATAAGCTCCAACCATCTCCTTTGTCTGAGATTTAACTCCTTCTGTGTGAAAATGTACTTCAAACTCTTATGATCCGTGTACACCTCACAATGATTTCCAATGAGGAAATGTCTCCATGTTTTCAAAGCATGCACTACGGCTGCTAACTCCAAATCATGTGTAGCATAATTCAGCTCATGAGGCTTCAGTTGTCTTGAGGCATATGAAACAACTCTGCCTTCCTGCATAAGCACTGCTCCAAGTCCTCGGCGTGAAGCGTCGCAATACACCTCATAATCTTTGGTCTGGTCTGGCAAAATCAACACTGGTGAGGTAACCAAACGTTTCTTCAACTCCTGGAAACTAGCCTCACACTCCTCTGTCCATATGAACTTGGTATCCTTCTTCAACAACTCAGTCATAGGCTTCGCAATCTTTGAGAAATTCTCAATAAATCTCCGGTAGTATCCTGCGAGTCCAAGAAAACTCCGGATCTCTCCAACTGTTGTTGGGGCTTCCCACTTGGTCACGGTTTCAACTTTAGCGGGATCTACTGCTATACCTTCTCCAGATATAACGTGTCCGAGAAATCCTACTTCCTTCAACCAAAACTCACATTTGCTGAACTTGGCATATAATTGATGTTCTCTGAGCTTTCCAAGTACCAAACGCAAATGTTCCTTATGCTCCTCCTCATTCTTCGAATAAACCAGGATATCATCAATGAACACTATGACGAACTTATCCAAGAACTCCATAAACACTTTGTTCATCATGTTCATAAAATAGGCAGGTGCGTTAGTTAGACCAAATGACATAACGGTATACTCGTACAGCCCATACCTGGTGGTAAAAGCTGTCTTCGGAATATCCTGTTCTCGAATCTTCAACTGGTGGTATCCTGATCGCAGATCGATCTTGGAAAATACCTTAGCTCCTTGCAATTGGTCAAACAGATCATTGATCATTGGTAGTGGGTACTTGTTCTTGATCGTTACTTCATTCAATCCTCGATAATCAACAACCATCCTTAACGATCCATCCTTCTTCTCCACTAGAAGTACTGGCGATCCCCAAGGTGAAGAACTTGGGCGAATATATCCTTTATCCAGTAACTCCTTAATCTGCTTCTTAATTTCCACCAAATCCTTTGCTGGCATCCTATATGGTCTCTTTGATATTGGCCCTGTGCCTGGCAATAGCTCAATCAAAAACTCAATATCTCTATCCGGTGGCATGCCTGGAAACTCTTCCGGAAATACATCAGGGAAATCCCTTACCACTGGTACTTCCTCCTGCACAACTCCTGTTAGGCAATTTACTTGAGTCCTCTTTGGCACATGTCGGGATACATACTTGATCCTTCTCCCTTCTGGTGTGGTAAGCAAAATTGACTTACTAGCACATTCAATATTCCCTTCATACTTTGATAACCAATCCATTCCTAATATCACATCCAATCCTTGAGATTCCAATACTATTAGGTCTGAGGGAAAAACATAGTTACCAATCCTTAATGGTAACCGATCACATCATAGACTAGCCACATACTCTGCTCCGGGCGAGGTTACTAACATGGGTGACCTAAGGGCTTGGGTTGGTAGGTTATACTTATCCACAAATCCCCTTGAGATGTATGAATGCGATGCACCAGTATCAAAAAGAACGAGTGCAGCAAATGACTTAACCAAAAACTTACCTATTACTGCATCGGGCTGAGCTTCAACCTCCTCCACGCTAACGTGGTTCACTTGTCCCCTGTTAAAAGGGTTCGGCTTCTTCCCAGAACTTCCATTGCCATTTTGGCCTTCAGGACATTCATTGGCATAATGCCCGGTCTTCCGACACTTAAAACAAGTGACTTGGCTTAGGTCCTTCTTGGCTGGGGTTGATGGGTTGGTGCGGTTCTGGCCGTTGCTTCCTCCATTGCCATTACCATTCTTGGTGCCATTGTGATTGTGCGAGCTACCTCCTCCATGGGTATGCTGAAAATGTCCTCCCGGTCTAGGGATAAAACATGGCTTCTGCTGAGCTCCTGAATTGTACTTTCCTTGTCCATACTTCCTCTTGCGCTTCTCAATTTGCTGCTGCTTCCCTTCAATCATAAGAGCACGATCTACCAACTCCTGGTAGTTGTTGAAGGTGGCTACCATCAACTTCATGCTCAACTCATCATTCGGTCCTTCTAGAAACTTCTCCTGCTTAGTTGCATCCGTAGCAACGTCATCTGGGGCATAACGTGCTAGCTTACTAAATTCCTCCACATACTGGCCACCTGTCCTTCCTCCTTGGCGCAAGTTGTGAAACTCACGCTTCTTCATGGCCATAGCTCCTGCTGAAACGTGTGCAGTACGAAAAGCCTGCTGAAACTGGTCCCATGTGATAGTGTCTACTGGGAAAGTGGCTGTGAAATTCTCCCACCATGATGCTGCTGGTCCTTCTAGCTGATGTGCGGCAAACTTCACCTTCTCTGCATCTGTGCATCCTGCTGTGGTCAACTCCCTAGCTGTCTTGCGGAGCCAATCATCTGCTACTATCGGCTCGGTGCTACTGGAAAACACCGGCGGATTCAGCCTAAGAAAACGGGCTGAGTGGTCAACAGGTGGTGGTGGTGGTGGGTTGTTGTTGTTGTTCCCCTGATTCTGATTCTGGACTAGCAACTGCATCAACGTGTTCTGCTGCTGGATCAACTGGGTGAGCTCCGGTGGAAAGGCAAATCCGGCGTCACGTCTCGGAGGCATCTGAGGGTTTAGAAAAAGATGAGATATAAGAATAGAGGGGGTCTAAAGAGAAAACACTACCCATATGCACATGAGGCAAAAGCAAACAATTCACTTCAATCAATCAAACAAGGGCATACAATCGTTCTATCTATCGCAAAAGTGCTCGGACTACTATATTTACATGGTGGACTACTACTACTGATGAGGTGGTCTACTAGAAATATTCTACGGTCGTTGACTCCATAATATCTGCTCCAGCTTCATCAACATAGTCATCATCGCTACTATCTGCTTCCGAGTCGGTGCCGTCGATGATGATGTAGTCTTCCGAGCTAATTTCATGAGGTTCTTCGTCTTCATCTACTGGCGTAGGGCCTCCCATAAATATTCCAATCTTCTTGATTAGGTCGTCATTCTTATCCACCAATACTTCAATTTCCTCTTCATAATCTTCACGTGTAGCCTTGAGTTCTTCCTCCAGTTCCTTGATTCTAGTCTTTGCCTTCTTCAGGTCTATCATGTCGGCGCACATCTGGTTCTCCTGTCGTCGAATGTGCTAGTTTAGCTCCTGGATAAAAGCTGTGATTGATCTATCCTTCCTGGTGCTGATCATCTCCCAGTGTTCATCTCGGCGCCCACAAATCTGGTAGATAGTATCCTTGAGATCCTTGCGGTAGACTTCTCCAATGCGTCCCATGGCGATGTGAGCTGCCATGCTCTTTCCTAGACTCCAAGTTGGTGTATCAAAAGAAAACTCTATGGGCTCAGTGACTGGCATGAACGTCCTTCCTGGAACTTGAACTTGAATCATCCAGCGCTCTTCTTCAGGAAAAGTGGCATTGTAGGTTCCTGTGAAGCTTGGTACTCCTATATTCAGGTATCTAGTGACTTCCTTCAAGTGATGTCCAAAGGGTGTATCTTCATCCGGTTGTGTGAACTTGTTCCTTGCATCCGCCATCCTAAAGAGTAGAAAAGATGAGAGGTCAGAAGAGAAGAGAGTGAATAGTGATCTAGGTCTTGTGCTTAGTGGTCGTGTCCTACAGTCAGCGTGTGCTCTAATACCATCTCTGTAGCGACCAGACCTCAAACAGTCTGATCTCTGTGCTCCGGTGTCATCCCTGGATCAGTAGTGCTGACACCACACAGTACTCGGAGGATTTATAATAGAGTAGCAATCACACACTTATTACATCGAGTGTCTCAAAAGAGAACTTATTACAATAAATATGGCTTAAGGCCATCTAATAACGATAACAGCGGAAGGCTTGGAAGATAAGTGAGTCCATCAACTCCAACGACATCACTGAGTATAGGACCACGACCTAAAAACTCCTTAATCGTCGTCTGAAAAGCCTGCAACATTAACGTTGCAGCCCGAAAACGGGTCAGCACATGGAATATGCTGGCAAGGTAACACATAGAGAGTAATGGAATGAAACAGCTATACTATATGCATATTTGGCTGGTGGAAAGGCTCTATGGTTACTGTTTTGTGTAAAGCCAATTTTTCCCTACTTCAAAGGAATAAAATTTAATTACTATCATGGTGGTTGTTAAACATTGAGAATGGTTGATAGCATTCTCAATCCCAATTAAGCATCATCATTAAACATAACCCAACAAAATTTATTTAGAGTAACATGTTGAGATTCACATGAAAATACAAGTACTAGATACTCAAGATGTCCATAACCGGGGACACGGCTAACCATGATTAGTTTATTACACTCTGTAGAGGTTTGCGCACTTTTCCCCACAAGACTTGATCGCCTCCGTTTGGTTTCTCGCACTACATGGTGTTTGAGAAGACAGATGGCCGAGACATAGTCTTTCAGAAGTGCTAGCACCTTACGATCGGGTAGACCATACCACCTACATCCCCTACATCTGCTAGTCTACCACTGTAAGAGTTCGCACAACTTAATCAACTATGCTAGAGCCCACAATAGCTTGTGGCTGCACACGGAAGTTTCTAGTATGAATAGTCTCATGATCCCTTTGAGCCTGGGTGGCGGTCCAAAAGAAAACAGGCAAGTCCTGGAATACCCAGGTGCCTCAATCCACCCAGATGTGTGTTTAAGTTGCCACCTTAGATAAACCATTAATTAACAATCTCACATCTGTCATGGATATCACTCACCCAATCCACGTCTACTAGCATAGCATGGCATAATAAGCAAACGTAGAAGTAACTCCCAAAGGTTTGGTAATAACAGGTAATAGGTACTACCTCATCTACTTCCCATCCCACAATTTAATTAGATCCTAATCATGCAATGTGTGAGGATTGATCTAATGCAATAAAACTGGGTAGTAGAAAAGCTATGATCAAAGTGTTACTTGCCTTGCTGATGATCCGTGAAACCTAACGATTCGAAGTAACAGGCGGCGCACTTCGGGTATTCTATCGCATACAAACAAACAAGCATACAATAATTACTCATCTAATGCATAGGTAAAACTCAAATAAGAGATCTAACCAGAAGGTTCAACTTAAGAACTCCGGTTGGCAAAACGAATCAAATCGAACGAAGCAACGAAAGACAAACGGCGAAAGAAAACAACTTCGTTCTAGTAATCTGGATCTAGGGCAAATTTTACAGTAGCAAAATCTTGTTTAAGTTAGTTAAACGGATAGAGGGTTTCGAGACGAAACTCTAGGCGCTTGAATCGCTTGATTCCGATAAACGAGCGAAAAGTTAAACTAAAACGAAAATCGGATTAGGAATCGCGATCACAAAAATCGCGGATTTAATCCGAGAAAAAGAAAAACAACGAACGCCAAATTTTTTTTCCTTTTTTTCGGCACGGAAAACGAGGCGCGACGAACCTCGGGCGGCGGAATCGTCGGCGGCGGCGGCTCCGGCGGCGCGCGCGGATCGAAGCGGGGCTGATGGGCTGGGGCGGCGCTATTTAAAGGCTGCCCCCGGGCGGTGTCCCGCTCGGGTACGGCCCGAAGTCGGTTTGTTTTTTTAATTATCCCGCTCGGAAGAAAAATAAAAAAGAAATACTAAATGGACTCCAAAAATTCCGAAATAAATTTTCACGGGCCTCTAAAATCAAGCCGCACAAGGTGAACATTTATTTGGGCCCTAAATGCAATTTTGAAAAACGCACTTTTTTCCTCAATTCAAATAAAACACCGAAAAACTCCGAAATAAAATCTTATTTGATTTTTTTTATTAAATCCTCAATATTTCTTTATTTTGGGAAAGTCATTTTATTCCCTCTCTCATATTTTTGTAATAGAAATAATTGATGATAAAATAAATAAAATCAAATGATCCTATTCTCAAAATTTGAGAGAACTCAATATGAAAATAACGAAATCCCCAACTCTCTCTGTGGGTCATTGAGTTGCGTAGAATTTCTAGGATCAACCAAAATGCAAAATAAAATATGATATGCATGATGATCTATGGATAATATATTTTATGGTGTTTTTACAAAACCCCATGACAAGAACACCTCTAAGGAAATTAAGAAGAAGGATGACAAAACTTAGATCCTTGCTTTATGCCTAGCTTCGGGCGTGAAACAATAGCGCTTGTTGGGAGGCAACCCAATGAATAAAATTTATTTTTGTCTTTCACTTTATATTCTGGAGTGTTTGCACAATTATGCTACTGTTATGATTGTGTTTTTTGTGTTTTAATTAGTGTTTGTGCCAAGTAAAGCCTTTAGGATCTTCTTGGGTGATAGTTGTTTGATCTTGCTGAAAAACAGAAACTTTCGCGCTCACGAAAATAATTTTCATTTTTAACCAGAGCGTGATAAAATACCAATTATTTTTTCAGAAGATTAATATAAAAATTTCTCAGATCGTCCAAATTTTTCAGGATTTTTGGAGTTTCGTAAGCACTTGAAATATCCAGATTACTACAGACTGTTCTTTTGTTGACAGATTCTGTTTTCTTTGTGTTATGTGCTTATTTTGATGATTCTATGGTTTTCTTTGAAGAGTTTTTTCCATAGAAAAGTTGGAATACAGTAGATATAATGCAGGAATAAAATATGAATGGGTTGTGACAGTACTTATAGTAGTGATTTGCTTTCTTATACTAACGGATCTCACGAAGGTTTTGTTGAGTTTTGTGTGATTGAAGTTTTCAAGTTTTGGGTGATGTTACAATGAATGAAGGAATAAGAAGTAAGAAGAGCCTAAGCTTGGGGATGCCCATGGAATCCCAAGCTATTATCCAAAGAGAAGCAAGCAACTAAGCTTGGGGATGCCCCGAGTGGCATCCCCTCTTTTTTCTAACGACCATCGGAATTTTACTCGAAGCTATATTTTTATTCGTCACATACTATGAGTTTTGCTTGGAGCATCTTGTACGACGTGAGTCTTTGCTTGTTTTTCTTTTTGTTTCAAGTCTTGATTCCTTGAAGGACACACCTATTTGAGAGAGTCAAAATTATGCCATGACTTGTTAGAATTGCTATCTATGCTTCACTTAAATTTTTATGAGCTATGGAATTGCTCTAGTGCTTCACTTATATCTTTTTGAGCACGGTGTGCTTTAGTATTTTTGAAGAAATGATCTCTTGATTCACTTAGATTTATTTGAGAGTTAGTTAAATTTTCAAGAAATTCTCTCTTGCTTCACTTAAATTAATTTGGGAAAAAGAAATATTATGCTCATGATCTCCACTTATATTTGTTTGAGCTTATCAAAAGCAACACATGAAGATTAGTTCCAAAGTGATAGATATCCAAGAAGGACATAATAAAAACTTTCATGAAGATCATTGTACAAAATAAACTTGATTCCTTGTAATATTTTGAGATATGATGATATGATATGTGAGTCATGTTGATGAGTAATTATGCTTTAGTAATAATATTGGTGTTAAGTTTTGTGATTCCCTATGCAAGCAAGAAAGTCAATAGTCATGCAATGAAATTACATCCTACTTGTGGTGCATTATTCGGTGTTAATTATGCTTAATGCTCGCTTATGAGATTATTCGTTTCTTGGTTGGTCGCTTCTCAATCTTTTGCTAGCCTTCATTTTGCACTAAGTATGATAACTACTTGTGCATCCAAAATCCTTTAAACCAGTTTTGCCACATGAGTCCACTATACCTACATATATGTGATATTCTTTTGCCGTTCTAAGCAAATTTTTATGTGCCGTCTCTAATTTTCAAAATAATTTTCTCTTTTGTGTGCTCATACCGCTTGCGAGGCGGTGAGGGGTGGTAGTTTCCATGCTAGATGTGTTATTCTCACAATGATTGTTTATTCACTTGTCATTGCACGAGAGTATGGCAAAGGTATTAGGGATACCCAATCCTGAAATGAAAAATGAATTTACTTTATGTTGTCAAATAATAAATTCCTTGGAAAGTGTTGGTATGGAGGGCACCCATGGATACGGTTAGCCATGAAAAGTGAAAGTATGGTGGAAAAAGGAATAAACTTTATTTTCTGTTTGGGAACCGCCTATGATATATCTAGCATGGAAAGTGTTGGGAGCTCTAAGTCGTTTTCGTTGGTGGGAAAAGTATACCTCTCAAAATGTTTTTATCTCTCAATTTTCGATTTGAGCTCTCGCACCTCTACAAATCCCTACTTCCCTCTGCCAAGGGCCTTTATTTTACTTTATGTAATTTTTATTTTTAATTTGAGTCACCATCTTTTCTTATAAAGCACCAACTAGGGGGCACTATGATCATACTTGAGCATTGGGTGTAGCTAATATGCGAGTGTGTTTCATGAATGGCTCAATGATTGAGCATGATGGGCTAGGGATAACTTATTTTAGCGTTGATATTTTAAAAGACATGGTTGCTTGTTGATATGCTTGAGTATTTAAGTCTCATGTCAAAACTAGACAATTGCTTTGAACCATATAAAAGTCCAAATGTCCATGCTATAAAGAAAATAATATGAGATGACATGTTAGGCAGCATTCCACATCAAAAATTCTGTTTTTATCATTTACCTACTCGAGGACGAGCAGGAATTAAGCTTGGGGATGCTGATACGTCTCCAACGTATCCATAATTTTTGATAGTTCCATGTTGTTATATTATCATTCTTGGATGTTTTATAATCATTTTATATCATTTTTTGGTACTAACCTATTGACATAGTGCCAAGTGCCAGTTGCTGTTTTCTGCATGTTTTTTACATCGCGGGAAATCAATACCAAAGGGAGTCCAAACGCGGCGAAACTTTTTCTGGATTTTTTTGGACCAGAAGACATCCAGTGGGCTGGAGAAGCGCCTGGGGGTGCCTCCTGAACTGACTTTTTGCTCTATAAGAACCCTAATATTCCAGAAACCCTAGGGGAGTCGACGAAAATCAATTCTAGCCACTGCAGAGTCCAGAACCACCAGATCCAATCTAGACACCATCACGGAGGGGTGCATCATGTCCATTGGTGCCTCTCCGATGATGCGTGAGTAGTTCTTTTGTAGACCTTCGGGTCCGTAGTTAGTAGCTAGATGACTTCCTCTCTCTTGTTTGACTCTCAATACAATGGTCTCTTGGAGATCCATATGATGTAACTCTTTTTGTAGTGTGTTTGTTGGGATCAGATGAACTTTGAGTTTATGGTCAGATCTATCTTTTTATCCATGAAAGTTATTTGAGTCTTCTTTGATCTCTTATATGCATGATTACTTATAGTCTCGTATTTCTTCTCCGATATTTGGGTTTTGTTTGGCCAACTTGATATATTTATGTTGCAATGGGAAGATGTGCTTTGTGATGGGTTCGATCTTACGGTGCCTGATCCCAGTAACAGAAGGAAAACCGACACGTATGTATCATTACCATTAAGGATAACAAGATGGGGTCCATTTCTACATAAATAGATCTTTTCTACATCATGTCATCGTTCTTATTGCATTACTCTGTTTCTCCATGAACTTAATACACTAGATGCATGCTGGATAGCGGTCGATGTGTGAAGTAATAGTAGTAGATGCAGGCAGGAGTCGGTGTACTAATCTTGGACGTGATGCCTATATAATAATCATTGCCTGGATATCGTCATGATTATTTGAAGTTCTATCAATTGCCCAACAGTAATTTGTTTACCCACCGTTTGTTATTTTTCTCGAGAGAAGCCACTAGTGAAATCTACGCCCCCCGGATCTCTTATTTAATATATTTGCCTTTGCGATCTATTTTATTTGCTTTTATTTTCAGATCTATTAAACCAAATATACAAAAATACCTTGCTGCACTTTATTTTATTTAGCATTCGATCTATCAATTATTACAACTCTCTCATGGCCGTTTGCCAATTTCTGGCATCGTTGCCCGAAAGGGATTGACAACCCCTTTAACACGTCAGGTTGCGAGTATTTGTTATTTATTTGCAGGTGCTGTTTACGTAGTGTTGCTTGATTCTCCTACTGGTTCGATAACCTTGGTCTCATCACCGAGGGAAATACCTACCCTCGCTGTGCTGCATCATTCCTTTCTCTTTGGGGAAATACCGACGTAGTCTAGCAGACATCAATGCGCATGATAAATTTTTGCTTATTGCACATACTTGTTTGCAAGAAATCATCATGGACGCATGAACACTTTCATTCATATCTTTTGCTTTGATGCATATAGCCAAGATGCACGCGACACATATATAGTCTTCCTATTCAAGTGTGCACTTGCATTCCAAAAACAAAATTTCAAATATGTACACTTGTTGAGGGGGAGCTTATACATGTTACATGTTTTTCAAAACTTTCATGTACTTCTATGGTATATTCTTATTTACTAATATTAAAGGGAGGAAGCTTTCATAATTCTTCATACGTAATCCCTTTGTATCCGTTGATTTTACGTTTACCACAAAGATTAACGGCTAAGATTTAATAGAAGCATGTCTCCTTTTTTGCCTGGTCTTTGACCAATTTTGATGGGCCCTCGCTCGCCTTCACAAAATCACGATGGAAAAATTGACACCATCAAGATTCACCTGGAAAGACCCGGTGCACGAAGGTCTTTCTCGGCTAATAAGAGTCAGAGTCGGGCGACACAACCGCGTGGTACTGCCACGCCGTCGGTGCGCCGTCTGTGCCGTTGCCGTGGGCCAGGCACGAGTTCGACCTGGGCGGCTCCTCAGTGCCAACCCCATGCGAATCGTTTGGCCGAATGTTTGTGTCCGGCCTTGCGGTCATGGCGTGCCGTTGCAAGTTTTACTTCGATCTGTGGTCACGCAGCATGCAAGTATGGCTTTCCCTATGCTGTCGGCATATCTCGGTCTATGCCATTAGCCCCAAAAAAGCTGTCGCCATAGAATAGGACGTCGTCTTAGAGCTTTATTCAGGTAGTGGTCGCGAGGAACCTGGGCCTTGCCGGTGTTGGCCTCGGCATGCCTCCAATGGTCATGTGCATCCACCTGATGAGCGCCTACGTGCAGCACCTCCGGGACATCATCAAGGAGTGTGTGGCCCACCCGACACACTACGACACCCAGCTCAAGGGCTTCAAGGTCATCGTGAGCGTCGGCAACAGCTGCGGTGCGTTCTTTGCGTGGGACATGCTGGAGAAGCTAGGCACCAACACGACCGACAGCCTGCACCCGGAGCTAGACGGCATGTTCCCGAACCATATGCCCAACCCGGAGAACGCGAGGCCATATTGCTGACCCGCCGTGTGGTGCTGACCCGCGGCGCCGACCTTGGCGTGGTGTTCGACACGGGCTTGGACCGAAGCGGCATGGTGGACGGCGCGGGGGCTGCCATCATTCGGGGCCGCATCATCGCGCTCATCTCCACCATCGTGCTGGGGGAGCACCCGGGGAGAATGGTGGTGACGGACACGTGGTCGGGCGACGGGCTCACGCGGTTCATCGAGGCAAGGAGCGGGCGGCGGCTACGGCAACTTGGTCGACAAGGGCGTGCAAGTCAACGCGGACGGCGTGAAGACGCATGTCACGGTGGAGAGTTGGAGACCACAGGGCACGGCACGCTCAGGAAGAACCGCTTCCTCGACGACTGCGCGTACATGGTGGTGAAGATCATCATCTAGATGGTCCGGATGAGGCTGGCCGTGTTGGAGGGCAGGGTCGGCAGCCTCATCCGGGACCTCGAGGACCCAGATCAAGTCTACCTCTGATGTATGGTGCTTTGCCAAGGTAAATATAGAAGTTTTCATATGTCTTCAGAATTGAGCATAGGTGATGTTTATGTTTGATCGATGTTGATTATGCAACAGTGTGCGGACTTGTATGAAGTATCTTGTTGCGCATGTTTCATTCCCACCAATTAATTGCTTGCTGAATGCTCTGGCTATATTCTACTCCAAATATGTCTATATACATCCATATGTATATCCACATTCAAATCTCTAAAAGGACTTAAATTTAGTAAGGGAGGAAGTAGCTGATTAGATATGCATGCATATCTGACGAGATGATGGATGCATATCTTGGGCTTAAAGGTCCTATTGTGCATGTCTATTTTCCCTTTGTATATTCTATTTTTGTGCCATCAAACACTGCTGCGTTAATGTATATCTTTTGATTATTTACATGGAAATACTGAATTCTTAGTCCAGTGGTAGAACATGTCTATCAGGTCTCGGGCTCCTAGCTCATCTCGCTTCAGTCTGAAGTCATATCAGGTTCAAGGAGTAACTTCCCGCAAAAAATAGGTTTAGGAGTAGCACTAGCACCTCTGCAGCAGTAGCAAAAGGATCAAAACCACCTTCTTCAGCATCCTACTCGGCAAAAAAAGGCGAAAAGACTTGCTTCCAGAAAAAAAAATGAAGAATTCTTCAAGCACCAAACTGGAACAGATTCCCTTGAGAAGTGAGCTTGATAATATCAGGCGGTCAGGTTCTCTTCTAAGTTGAGGCAGGGTTGCATCTTCAATCTATGATACCCAAACGAGAGGGAAAAGAAAATATATCGAGGAATATAAATTGGCATACATTATTAACAAGTACCAACCTCCAAATTTTATCTGGTCTCATAGCCAGTTCAACACTTCTTTCTTGATGCAACGGCTGATATATGGTTGTTTTGCATGACTGTGTTATTAAATCTTTATGCAAATTAATATTAATCTCTTGTTCTCTAATAAGTATACTAGAACGCTCATTTGAACATACCTAATATGCACTTGGATGTCTCAAAACATACAATATATGTGCAAATTTAATATATCGTAACACTGGTATTTGTATTGCAAATAAGATTCGTAATCTTTATCAATTTAGCACATAATGTGTTGTCATTCATTGCAACTACATCACAGATGCACAGAGGGAGAGAGAAGATAAGCGGCGACACGAATGGGATGCCATGTTGAAATAGAGAATGTAGACTATGTATGTGTGCAATGGTCTTATGTCATGCTTACTGGGTTAGAAGAGTGTGATGTTTTTTCTCCTATTGCAACGCACGGGCATGTTTGCTAGTTCTTATTTAAAGCCTTGATGTATGTTGTCATCAATTACCAATAAGGGGGAGATTGAAAGCACAATTGCTCCCCTGGTGGTTTTGGTAATTCATGTCAACATGCATATTATTGGACTAATGTTTTCCTCTAGTATATTTCAGGAAAAGTTCAACTTAGGCAAGTATGTGGATGAAGATGTGGACCCCTCAAGCTACTAAAGAACAATGTTTGGCAAATCTTCAAGACTCTACATTTTTTATTAAGTGATCCAAGATCACATTGAGTCCATGCATAGGAAAGCCAATACTATTAAAAGGGCATAAGGTTTTGATTATGGACTATTTGCTCAAAGTGATTAAAGATATTGCTCCAAAACCCTCAGGCACACCCTCTCATTCTTCTCTGTCCAAAAATCTAAAGTCAAACTCGGTCCCACTGGTACACATCTACCCAGACTCACTGAGATACACTTGACACAGCCACTGCCTAAACCCTAGCAACTCAGCCTCGCCGAGATGACATTCGATCCCACCGGAGTGCATGTGCCAACCTCCTGTTGCCTATCAATTTCATCTCGGAATTTCTGAGTGGTTTCGATCGGTCTCACCGAAGTGTGGAAAGTGCTTAGATCATCACCCATTAGTCTCTCCAAGTTGTTCCATCGAGTCTCACCGAAAAGCCTAAAAGTTCAAACCTTTTGCACTAATCGGTCTCACTGAGTGATTCCATCCTGTCCCATCGAATTGCACATAAAGGTGTGTAACGGTTAGGTTTTTGGTGTTTCCTATATATACCACACCCATTCCACCAACTTTTTGAGAGAACAACCAGGACGAAACTACCACTTCCCATATACATTTTTTGAGAGAGAACCACCTACATGTGTGTTGAATGCCCCCTCAAGTTTCTTTACACTCTAATCCTTCTCCTACCACGATGCCAAATCTGTGAGAGAGTGACTGAGTGTTGAGGAAACTATCTTTTGAAGCACAAGAGCAAGGAGTTCATCATCAACAACAACATCTATTACCTTTTGGAGAGTGGTTTCTCCTAGATTGGTTGGGTATCACTTGGGATCCTCCAAAGCTTGTGGAGTTGAAGCAAGGAGTTTGTAAGGGCAAGGAGATTGCCTACTTCGTGAAGATCAACCCCGAGTAAGGCTAGTCCTTCATGGACAGAAGCCATGATGGCATAGACAAGGTTGCTTCTTCATGGGTGGAGCCTTTCATGGACTCGCACAGTCGTTACCCTTCGTGTGTTGAAGTCCCCGTCAACGTGGACGTATGATAACACCACGTATCGAAACCATGCCAAAAATCACCATGTCTTCATTGCATTTGATCTTCCAAACTCTACGCCTTTTACTTTCTTGCACTTGCATGTTGTCTTGTATCCGCTGCCTATACTTTAGATATGCATGTGTAGATTGTATTGCTTGTCACTGCCTTGTGCTAAAACCTGCCTAAGCTCTAAGGAAATTAAAAACTGCACATTTTGCCTTGTTAGTGTTTATTCACCCCCTCCTCTAGACCTATCTTCTCGATCCCACACCTTCTTTGGATGTGATACATCTTTGTTGAAGAGGTGTGGAAGCACAATGCTCCCCGAGCATCCCAAGTACTCACCCTATTCTCCTCACAATCACATAATGCAAGATGTCGTGAATCCACTAGTGTGCCTTGAAGGCAGAAATGGGAACTTTGCAAATGGTTGAGGCAGTCTCCATAACTAAATGGGAGGCTCCCAACATCACCACAATAAATGTGGCTCCACGGTGACCTCTTCCATCTAGGGTACCCAAACACCTCAAGAGTAACAAGTTGATGAAGATGAAAGAGCCGAGGAACACAAGTCGTTTGGGTAGGAATGTAGATCGGGTGAATCTCCTCCTATCCCCAAAGTATGAGAGAGCTTGAGTGGTTGGGTAAGTAGATCTTGAGCTTTTTCTGGTTTGGCAATGGAGGGGAAAAACTTGAGGTAGATTAGGATTAAAGGGTGGAAGAAGGGGGTTACTTATACCCTCCAAGTGAAAGGAGTCGTTGCATAGCCGCAGCCCCGCGTACCCGGACTAAAGGGGTCCGGGCTCTCAGACACACCAAAGAGGCCATGGCCTGCCCCGGGAACCCGAGGGTCAAAGACCCTGGGCACCCGAACGGATCAGTTGCGCTAGCATGCAGAGGGCCGGGCACCCGAACGGATCAGCTGCGCTAGCTTGTAGAGGGCCGGGCACCTGGGGGTCCAGGACCCTGGGCACCCAGACTGTCCAGAGCTGGAGCACATACTCCGGGCACCCGGGGGTCCAGGGACCTTAGGCACCCTGACAAGTCCAAGGCAAAGGAAAAATCCTCTGGTGCCTCCGGGCACCCAGACCACAAGAGCGGGTACTCGGTCCTCTGGGTGGGACTCCAATAACACTTGAGAAACCCTTCTGTAGTCTGAAATAATTAGGGATAAAAGTATAAATGGAATTTGATTGAGTTTCCCAAGTCCCTAATCTTTGCAACCCCTCTTCATAGTATGTATGTTCCTACGACACAAAAAGTAACCGGAAAACTTTTCGAGACACCGAAGAACACCGTCTTTTGCCCTTTTTGAATATGTGGGGTTACCGAAGTCCGTAGACCAAATGGAGAAGCCAATGTCCTGAGATAAATGTAACACCCCGTATGTAACTTGCCATATTTGTATTCCAACTCTTGCCATTTCCGGCACTAAGTTATGTTATTTCCTCGTTGGCGGGTTTTTTTGTCTTCATTTTGTTTTTGTATTTGTCATGCATCTCATATCATGTCATCATGTGCATCGCATTTGCATACATGTTTGTCTCATGCATCCGAGCATTTTCCACGTTGTCCGTTTTGCATTCTGGCGCTCCTATGTCCTCCGGTGCCCCCTTTTACCTCTTTTCGTGTGCGGGTGTTAAACGCTTTCGGATTGGACCGAGACTTGTCATGCGGCCTTGGTTTACTACCAGTAGACCGCCTGTCAAGCTTCATGCCATTTGGACTTCGTTTGATACTCCAACGGTTAACTGAGGGACCGAAAAGGCCTCATGTGTGTTGCAGCCCAACATCCCTCCAAAGTGGCCCAAAACCCACCAAAACCCCCTCCATCATCTAGGTCGTTCGATCATGATCGCGTGGCCGAAAACCATGCTCAATTTGGAGCCTCCTAGCTCCCTCTACCTATAAAAAGGCCACTCCCCCCGAAATTTCGGATCATTCCAACCCTAACCTAGTCTCCTCCCACCTCTCGCCGCTGGGTGCGTCCGCTTCGAGCCGGACGTGTCCGACTTTCCCTGCCGCCGCCACGTGGCGCCTCTCCATTGGCCCGGCCGCCTCCCTCCGCCGCCGGCCCGCCGAGCCCGCCGCCGGCCCTCCCGGTCAGCGCCCCCGATCCGCTCCGCCCCGCCGCCCGGATCTCCCGCGCCCTCGAGCGACGCTGCCCGCCGCCCGGCGCCACACCTCTGCCGCTCCGCCGCCTCACCATCACCATCCCTGCCACCAGATCGCCGGTCGCTGCCGCCCGTCGTCCTCCCCCTCGCCGCTCGCCGCCGCGGTAGACGCAGCTCCTTCCCGGCGTCGTCCCAAGCTCCGGCCAGCCGCCCCTTTTCTCTCCGGCAAGTCCACGGCGTACTCCGGCGCCGACTCCAGCGAGAAGCTCCGGTCGGCCTCGAACCACGTGCAGATCCAGATCCAGTTCTATTTAGGGTTGACTTTTGCCCTAATTCCCAGTATTTTATGCATTTTTCATCATGTCATAACTCTGCACCCGTGACTCCGTTTTGGGCGTGTAGCATGTCGAATTGTTTGTCTCAATGAGTACTTCATTTAATCTCATTGCACTGTGTTCATTTGAGTTCATCTTGATGCCCTAAATGCTGTTGCAAGAGTGCTAGTTTATATTAGTTTCAGATTCTTATCAGTATTTGGACATTTGTCATTTTTTCCATGTTTAATGTGTGCCTCCTATGAACTTGAGCCCTACATGAGTTTTGAAGTATGCCATGCCATCTTTACAGGGGTGTATGCCATGTATTTTTGTGATCTTTGTGGTGACTAGCACAAGCATGCAAAGTAGCTCTCGTAATGTTGCTGTTTTCGAGGACTTAGAAATCTTCTAAGTCTTTGCCCTGTTAATATTTTTATGACATGTATTCATGTTGCTACAGAGTGATCCATGCCTCTTTTGAGCATGCTCAGTAAGGATCATTTTGAGATAATGTTATGCTCTATCCATCCATGTCTTTATTTGCAATTATGGAGCACCCTAGCTTGACTCAATCGAGCTCTACTTTTGCTATAAAATGTTCCTGGCAGATTGTTTACATGTTAAGCAATTTTGCCGAGGTTGTTATAGTTTATCCTTGCGCGCTATGAGGTTGTTCTTGCCATATTTAGCTTCTATGCCATGTCTACTTGCTGGGTATCTTGGAATCGTTCCGATGGTTTTGTGACGAGAACATTGTTCTTGGTGCCTCCTGACATTTAGGGGTTGTGGTAGTGTCCCGGGGAGTTGAGCTCTGAGGTGTTGTCGTCACAATTTTATCGTTGCAATTCTGGAATACCTGAGTTTCGCCGACATCGAAAATCTCTTTTATGCAGTTGTTGGTGAGATAACCTCGACGCCACCCAGTACTGGGGTGGGAGTTCGGGAGTATTGCCATAACTCGTATAACAGATACTTTTCGAAGGTTGAGGTAAACGATTTCCGAAGGTTTCTTGGTTATGTGTTGAAGGATGGATACAGCTGGATGTAGGATTTGCTAGCTTTGGGTGAGATATTATGCTTCCCCTGTATCCCCAACACCTGATTGCATAACCGGGAGAATTTCGGGAGTTTCATAGGTGGGAATTCATGTAGCTCTATTATTTCATCCGCGAATATTTGGTTTGTGATTGGGTAATCCTTACCAAGTATTTGTTCTTGTCCGTACCTTGTTGTTTTATTCATCTACCTCTATCTAAGTGGCTTCTCAATTTATGGAAGTGTGACCATTTCAATTGGAATGCATTCGTTCATTTTGTTCGGATGTTAAGACTATATGTTGCAATTTCGATCCATTTGATTCAGCTTGAATATATGTCTGTCAAGATGCTAACGGATGTCACCCTCTTCAGGATGGCTCCTCCAATGCGTTAGAATCCTGAACCGCCACCGCCACCTCCACCTCCGGAGGCATGGCAAGCTGTGATGGCCGCTACCAATGCCAACACGCAGATGCTTATGCAACTCCTGCAAGAGCGCAACCAAGGAAATCAAGGCCATGGCAACAATCAGAATCAGTTTGCTACACTCAACCAGTTCCTCGCAAACCAGCCAAAGACCTTCAGTAACTGTGTCAAGGCAACAGACGCTGATGATTGGCTCATGGATATCTGCAAACATTTCGAGTGCAGCAACGTCAGACCTGAGGACTTTGTCAAGTTTGCTTCGTTCCAACTCAAAGACCAAGCTGCAGAGTGGTATCAGCAATATAAAGATTCCAGAGGAGGTCGTGTGACTACCTGGGATGAATTCCATCAAGACTTCAAAGCTCACCACATTCCTCAGAGTGTTGTTGAGAGCAAGCGTGAGGAGTTCCGCAATCTGAAGCAAGGCAGCTTGTCTGTTTAGCAGTACAACATCATGTTCCAGAAGCTCGCTCGTTTCGCTAAGCAAGATGTCCTTGACGAGAAGAGCATGATTTATCAGTTCAGAGGTGGCCTCACAGAAGATCTCCAACTAGCTCTCGTGCTTTTTGAGCTGAAGAAGTACGATGAGTTTTACAACATGGCATTGAAACAAGAGACTGCTCAGCTCAAGTGCGAGGCTTCCAAGAAGCGAGTAAGGGATGCAACTCCTTCTTCCTCAACTCAAGTGGCAACTAAGCAGCAAAAGTATTGGTTGCCTCCTCCTCCGTTCCATCAGCCTTATCAGCAGAAGAGCAAAGGTGGCAATGGATCTTCCCACCCACTCAACCCAGGCTTTCAGAACAAGACTTCGTCTCATGCTCCAAGATCAAGTGCTCCGTATCACCGTCCGCTCTCGGAGGTCATGTGCAACATGTGTCAGTAGAAAGGTCACTATGCCAACAAATGCTTCAATCAGAGGCGTCTTCCTCCTCCTCCTCCTCCTGTGAGATCTGCCAGTACTGCAGTGGTCAAGCATAATCCCAAGCACGCCAAGGTCAACATGATGAACGCAGCTCAGGCAGAGGACTCATCAAATGTGATAATGGGTAACCTTCCTGTTAACGATATTCCTGTAAAAGTTCTTTTTGACACTGGTGCATCGCATTGTTTCATCTCAAGACCATTTGCATCTAAGCATGAGTTGGCTTTCCAAGATTTGCATAGACCGTTAGCAGTTGTCTCACCGGGTAAATGCTTGCATGCAAGCTACGTGGTTCCGGATGTTTCTATCACGTTGGGCGACTATAAGTTTCTTTCATCTCCAATGGTCCTCGGTAACTCGGATATTGATCTTATTCTCGGAATGGACTGGCTTTCTAAGCACAAGTCTCAGCTTGATTGTGCTGTCAGGCAGATTCAATTGACACATTCGTCTAAGGATGTAATCATCTTTGCCGCTCGTGATGATACCATTCGACTGTTTTCTCTCAATGAGAGGGGCGAGTTGGATACCATCTCTCAGATTCTAGTCGTTTGCGAATATCAAGACATCTTTCCAGAAGAGCTTCCAGGAATGCCTCCTCACCGGCCAGTTGAATTCGTCATCGATCTTGAGCCTGGCACGGAACCTGTTTGCAAACGTCCTTACAAGCTTGGACTAGAAGAGTTGAAGGAGCTGAAGAAACAACTTGATGAACAAGAGCGTATGGGTATCATCCGACCAAGTTCTTCTCCATGGGGTTGTGGTGTTCTTTTTGTCAAGAAGAAGGATGGAACGGACCACTTTGTGTCGACCACCATCCATTGAACAAGAAGACCATAAAGAACAAGTACCCACTTCCCAACATCAATGAGCTTTTCGAACAACTCAAAGGTGCTCAAGTATTCTCCAAGCTTGATCTCCGTATGGGCTATCATCAGATTCGCATTCGTGAAGAAGATATCCCCAAGACAGCATTCAGAACAAGCTTTGGTTCATATGAATACACTGTCATGTCTTTCGGTCTTGTCAATGCTCCTCCAACATTCTCTCGCATGATGAACTTCTTCTTCAACGCCTACACAAATGACTTTGTCTTAGTCTATCTCGATGACATTTTGGTCTTTTCCAAGAACAAGGAGGATCATGCCAAGCACATGAGATTGGTGCTGGATAAACTCAGAGAACATCAGTTCTATGCAAAGTTTTCAAAGTGCGAGTTTTGGCTCGATGAGGTTCTCTACCTTGGGCATATCATCTCCGCCAAGGGCATAGTTGTTAATCCTGAGAAGGTGTCTGCAATTGTGAATTGGGAACCACCTCAGAATGTGAAGCAACTCCGCGGCTTCCTTGGGCTCGCAAGCTATTGTCGAAGGTTCGTTGAGAACTTCTCAAAGATCACGAAGCCTCTTTCCAACCTTCTCCAGAAGCATGTGAAGTACGTCTGGTCGCCTGAATGTGACATCGCTTTCAACACCCTGGAAGAGAAGTTAGTCACTGCTCCAGTTCTGACTCCTCCTGATGAACCCAAACCGTTTGAGGTCTTCTGTGATGCTTCCCTTCAAGGTCTCGGTGCAGTGTTGATGCAAGAGAAGAATGTTGTAGCCTATACCTCTCGCCAGTTGAAGGCCAACGAAAAGAACTACCCCACTCATGACCTCGAGTTGGCGGCAGTTGTCCATGCTCTTTTAACATGGAGACATCTCTTATTGGGAAGAAAAGTGGACATCTTCACTGATCATAAGAGTCTCAAGTACATCTTCACTCAGCCAAACCTCAACCTCAGGCAGACTCGTTGGGTTGAAATGATTCAAGAGTATAATCCGAGTATTGAATATACCCCAAGCAAGGCCAATGTAATTGCTGACGCATTGAGTGGGAAAGCTTAGTGCAACGGTTTGATTATCAAGCCTTACCAACCAGGCAAACTCAATCTCCAAGTTGTTCCTCAAGGATTCCTTGCCAACCTCCAAGTCTCTC
This sequence comes from Triticum urartu, assembly GCF_003073215.2. Taxonomy (NCBI): domain Eukaryota; kingdom Viridiplantae; phylum Streptophyta; class Magnoliopsida; order Poales; family Poaceae; genus Triticum; species Triticum urartu. The sequence continues at coordinate 484,034,765 of NC_053024.1, forward strand.
CTACTTTGGAAGATCAAATTCGTGAGGCTCTACTTTTTGATGCTATGGTGAAGAAGGTGAAGATTGGGATTGCCAAGAGTCAACCCAAGTACAAGTGCAGAACACCAACGACCAGCTGGTCTCCTCCAACCTCTTGCCATTCCAGAATGGAAGTTTGCCATATTGAGATGGACTTCGTGACTAGATTTCCAAAGTCCAAGCGTGGCAATGATGCTATCTTCGTTGTCATCGACAAGCTCACTAAAGTGGCTCATTTTCTTCCTATCAAAGAATCTATCACAGTAGCTCAGTTGTCAGAGCTATATACCTCCAGGATTGTCTCTCTACACGGCATTCCGCAGTTGATATCCTCAGATCGTGGGAGCGTCTTTACCTCTAAGTTCTAGGATTCTTTTCAGAAGGCCATGGGCACCAACATTCGCTTCAGCACAGCTTTTCATCCTCAAACCAGTGGCCAAGTCGAGCGAGTCAATCAAATTCTTGAAGATATGCTCAGGGCTTGCGTCATCTCTTTCGGTATGAAGTGGGAAGATTGTCTTCCATATGCCGAGTTCTTCTACAACAACAGCTTTCAAGCGAGTTCGAGCAAGGCCCCATTCGAGATTCTCTATGGCAGGAAGTGATGTACTCCTCTTAACTGGTCAAAGACTGGTGAACGCCAACTTCTTGGCAAGGACTTGGTCACAGAGGCTGAAGAAATGTGCAAAGTCATTCGTGAAAATCTCAAAGCCGCGCAATCGTGCCAGAAGAGTTACTATGATAGCAAGCATCGTGACTTGGCTTTTGAGATCGGAGACCATGTCTACCTCCGCGTCTCTCCAATGAAAGGTACTCATCGCTTCGGTATCAAAGGGAAGTTTGCCCCTAGATACATGGGTCCTTTCAAGATCATGGGCAAAAGAGGCGATCTCGCCTATCAACTTGAGCTTCCATCCAACTTTGCAAACGTGCACCACATGTTTCATGTGTCTCAACTCTGCAAGTGTTTCAAGACTCCTGACCGCACCATCAACTTCGAAGAGATTGATCTCCAGGAAGACCTGCCTTATCATGAGCATCCCGTTGCTATTCTTGAAGAAACTAAGCGCAAGACTCGCAACAAGTCTATCAAATTCCTGAAAGTCAAGTGGTCACATCATTCCGACCGTGAAGCCACCTGGGAACGCGAGGACCACCTCCGTTCCGAATTCCTAGAGTTTTTCGAGTCCTAGATCTCGGGACGAGATCCTTTCGTAGTGGTGGAGTGTTGTAACACCCCGTATGTAACTTGCCATATTTGTATTCCAACTCTTGCCATTTCTGGCACTAAGTTATGTTATTTCCTCGTTGGCGGGTTTTTTGTCTTTGTTTCGTTTTTGTCTTTGTCATGCATCTCATATCATGTCATCATGTGCATCTCATTTGCATACATGTTCGTCTCATGCATCCGAGCATTTTCCCCGTTGTTTGTTTTGCATTCCGGCGCTCCTATGTCCTCCGGTGCCCCCTTTTACCTCTTTTCGTGTGCGGGTGTTAAATGCTTTCGGATTGGACCGATACTTGTCATGCGGCCTTGGTTTACTACCGGTAGACCACCTGTCAAGTTTCGTGCCATGATACTCCAACGGTTAACCGAGGGACCGAAAAGGCCTCGTGTGTGTTGCAGCCCAACACCCCTCCAAAGTGTCCCAAAACCCACCTAAACCCCCTCCATCATCTATGTCGTTCGATCATGATCGCGTGGCCAAAAACCGTGCTCAATTTGGAGCCTCCTAGCTCCCTCTACCTATAAAAAGGTCACTCCCCCCGAAATTTCGGATCATTCCAACCCTGACCTAGTCTCCTCCCACCTCTCGCCGCCGGACACGTCCGCTTCAGGCCGGACATGTCCGACTTGCCCCGCCGCCGCCACATGGCGCCTCCCCATTGTCCCGGCCTCCTCCCTCCGCCGCCGGCCCTCCTGGCCCGCGCCCCCGATCCGCTCCGCCCCGCCGCCCGGGTCTCCCGCGCCCTCGATCGCCGCCGCCCGGTGCCGCACCTCCGCCGCTCCACCGCCTCGCCATCGCCATCCCCGCCACCATATCACTGGTCGCCGCCGCCCGTCGTCCTCCCCCTCGCCGCTCGCCGCCGCAGTGGACGCAGCTCCTTCCCGGCGTCGTCCCAAGCTCCGGCCAGCCGCCCCTTTTCTCTCTGGCAAGTCCACGGCGTACTCCGGCGCCGACTCCGGCGAGAAGCTCCGGTCGGCCTCGAACCACGTGCAGATCCAGATCTAGTTCGGTTTAGGGTTGAATTTTGCCCTAATTCCCAATATTTTATGCATTTTTCATCGTGTCATAACTCTGCACCCGTGGCTCCGTTTTGGGCGTGTAGCATGTCGAATTGTTCGCCTCGACGAGTACTTCATTTCGTCTCATTGCACCATGTTCATTTGAGTTCATCTTGATGCCCTAAATGCTGTTGCAAGAGTGCTAGTTTATATTAGTTTCAGATTCTTATCAGTATTTGGACATTTGTCATTTTTGCCATGTTTAATGTGTGCCTCCTATGAACTTGAGCCCTACATGAGTTTTGAAGTATGCCATGCCATCTTTACAAGGGTGTATGCCATGTATTTTTGTGATCTTTGTGGTGACTAGCACAAGCATGCAAAGTAGCTCTCGTAATGTTGCTGTTTTCAGGGACTTAGAAATCTTCTAAGTCTTTGCTCTATTAATATTTTTATGCCATGTATTCATGTTGCTACAGAATGATCCATACCTCTTTTGAGCATGTTCAGTAAGGATCATTTTGAGATAATGTTATGCTCTATCCATCCATGTCTTTGTTTGTAATTATGGAGCACCCTAGCTTGACTCAATCGATCTCTACTTTTGCTATAAAATGTTCCTGGCAGATTGTTTACATGTTAAGCAATTTTGCCGAGGTTGTTATAGTTTATCCGTGCATGCTATGAGGTTGTTCTTGCCATATTTAGCTTCTATGCCATGTCTACTTGCTGGGTGTATGCTTAGTTTGTCATGCAATGCCTTGTGGTGAGTGCATCGAGCTCATTAACATGCCTACTTAATATCTGTTTTGCCATGTTCCAGTTTTCTTCTAAGTCTGAATCTGTCAACGATAATTGCTATGTTCACATGGTTGCCATTGTATTTTCTGATCCCTTTTGGCTTATGGTCAGTAAGGGACTTTTGTTATGTGCTTTGTGTAGCTTCATGCCATTCCTTGATTTGCCATGTTATGTTCCTGTAGCATGTTGTTTTTGTGCTCTAAACATTGCTTCCTGATGTTAAATTCCTGACATGTTATTTTCACTAAGTCTGTAACCTGATATTTTTTGCAATTTTGCCATGCTTGTTTGAACCTGCTATTGAGTGAATTAGTCGTAGATCAGTGTTCATCTTTTGTCAAGCATCTTGAGTGGATCCCTGCCATGTGTTTTGTTCTTATGTTAGAGTGCAGTAGCTTGTTGTTCTTGATGCATTTAGATGGCCTCGTGCTGTTAATGTCAGATCGGTGCCATATTTTGTTTTGCTTGTCATTTGCAAACCGTGCGTCTGATTCCGGTGATCTTTATATCAATTTCGACCAAAATCAACTCATATTTCCAGTGACACTCTTGGATTTCCAAGTTGAGGCCATGTTCAATCTTTCCTTTCCGAAACATGCATATGCATCGCATATCACATCCCGCATATCATGCCATGTTTTGCATCATGTTGCTTGTGCATTGCACCGTGGTTGATTGTGTATCCCTTTGCTTGTGTTCTTTCTTTGGGTAGAGCCGGGAGACGAGTACGTGATCGAGGAACCCGTTGAGTACGTTTACGAGGATCAAGCTAACGTCAACTCGGAGAACTTTGCAGGCAAGATGACCATACCCTCGAAATCACTTCTATCTTTGCTTGCTAGATGCTCGCTCTATTTCTATGCCTATGCTACGATACCTATCACTTGCTTATCATGCCTCCCTTATTGCCATGTCAAGCCTCTAACCCACCTTGTCCTAGCAAACTGTTGTTTGGCTATGTTACCGCTTCGCTTAGCCCCTCTTATAGCGTTGCTAGTTGCAGGTGAAGATTGGAGCTTGTTCCTTGTTGGAATATCTTTATTGTTGGGATATAATTATTATATCTTGTCTATTTTAATGCATCTATATACTTGGTAAAGGGTGGAAGGCTCGGCCTTATGCCTGGTGTTTTGTTCCACTCTTGCCGCCCTAGTTTCCGTCATACCGGTGTTATGTTCCTTGATTTTGCGTTCCTTACACGGTTGGGTTATAATGGGAACCCCTTGACAGTTCACCTTGAATAAAACTCCTCCAGCAAGGCCCAACCTTGGTTTTACCATTCGCCACCTAGCCTCTTTTCCCTTGGGTTTCCGGAGCCCGAGGGTCATCTTTATTTTAACCCCCCCCCCCCCGGGCCAGTGCTCCTCTGAGTGTTGGTCCAAACTAGAGCCCCTTGCAGCACCACCTCGGGGAAGCTCAAGGGCTGGTTTTAGTTGTATGGATTACTTATCCGGTGTGCCCTGAGAACGAGATATGTGCAGCTGCTATCGGGATTTGTCTGCACATTCGGGTAGCTTGGCTGGACTTGTTTTACCATTGTCTAGATGTCTTGTAACCGGGATTCCGAGTCTGATCGGGTTGTCTTGCGAGAAGGAATATCCTTCATTGACTGTGAGAGCTTGTGATGGGCTAAGTTGGGACACCCCTGCAGGGATTTGATCTTTTGAAAGCCGTGCCCGCGGTTATGGGCAGATGGAATTTGTTAATGTCCGGTTGTAGAAAACCTGAAACTTAATTAAAATGAATCAACAGGGTGTGTGGCCGTGATGGTCTCTTTTCGGCGGAGTCCGGGAAGAGAACACGGTCTCGTGTTATGCTTGATCGTAGGTTGTTCTAGGATCACTTCTTGATCATAGATTCTCGGTCGTGCCTTTGCCTTCTCTTCTCGGTCTCATTTCCATATGTTAGCCACCATATAAGCTAGTGCTTGCTGCAGCTCCACCTCTTACTTTTACCCTACCTATAAGCTTAAATAGTATTGATCGCGAGGGTATGAGATTGCTGAGTCCCCGTGACTCACAGATTACTTCAAAACCAGATGCAAGGACCGATGATACCGCTCCAGGAGATTCGACTGAGCTCATGTTGGGGATCGTAGCAGAAATTTAAAATTTTCTACGCATCACCAAGATCAATCTATGGAGTAATCTAGCAACGAGGGGGAGGAGAGTGCATCTACATACCCTTGTAGATCGCTAAGCGGAAGCGTTCAAGTGAACGGGGTTGATGGAGTCGTACTCGTCGTGATCCAAATCACCGATGATCCTAGCGCCGAACGGATGGCACCTCCGCGTTCAACACACGTACGGTTGGGAGACGTCTCCTCCTTATTGATCCAGAAAGGTGAGAGGAGAAGTTGAGGGAAAACTCCGACAGCACGACGGCGTGGTGGTGATGGAGCTCGTGGTTCTCCGGCTGGGCTTCGCCAAGCACTACGGAGGAGGATGAGGTGTTGGAGGAGGAAGAGGGCTGCGCCAGGGGAAGGGTGCGGCTGCCCTCTCTCTCCCTCACTACATATAGGGGGAAGGGAGGAGGGGGAGGCGCCCTAGGGTTCCCTAGGGGAGGGGCGGCAGCCACAGGGGAAACCCTAGATGGGTTTGGGCGCCCCCACCCCCTAGGAAACTTGCCCCCCAAGCCGGGAGGGGCGGCTGCCCTAGGGGTGGCGCCCCCACCTCTCCTGGTTACGTGAGATGGGGTGGGAGGGGCGCTCAGCCCCTTAGTGGGCTGATGTGCCCTCTCCCCTTGGCCCATAAGGCCCCCCAACGCTTGTCGGGGCCTCCAAAACCTCTTTCGGACACATTGGTCATCACCTGGTACCCCCGGAACAATTTCGGACTCCAATACCCTTCGTCCAATATACCGATCTTCACCTCTGGACCATTCCGGAGCTCCTCGTCATGTCCGGGATCTCATCCGAGACTCCGAACAACCTTCGGTAACCACATACTATTTCCCATAACAACTCTAGCGTCACTGAACCTTAAGTGTGTAGACCCTACGGGTTCGGGAACCATGTAGACATGACCGAGACAACTCTCCGGCCAATAACCAACAGCGGGATCTGGATACCCATGTTGGCTCCCACATGTTCCATGATGATCTCATCGGATGAACCACGATGTCGAGGATTCAATCAATCCCGTATACAATTCCCTTTGTCCAGCGGTATTGTACTTTCCCGAGATTCGATCGTCGGTATCCGATACCTTGTTCAATCTCGTTACCGGCAAGTCTCTTTACTCGTTCCGTAACACATCATCCCGTGATCAACTCCTTGGTCACATTGTGCACATTATGATGATGTCCTACCGAGTGGGCCCAGAGATACCTCTCCGTCACATGGAGTGACAAATCCCAGTCTCGATTCATGCCAACCCAACAGACACTTTCGGAGATACATGTAGTGAACCTTTATAGCCACCCAGTTATGTTGTGACGTTTGGCACACCCAAAGCACTCCTACGGTATCCGGGAGTTGCACAATCTCATGGTCTAAGGAAATGATACTTGACATTAGAAAAGCTTTAGCATACGAACTACATGATCTTTGTGCTAGGCTTAGGATTGGGTCTTGTCCATCACATCATTCTCCTAATGATGTGATCCTGTTATCAACGACATCCAATGTCCATGTTCAGGAAACCGTAACCATCTATTGATCAACGAGCTAGTCAACTAGAGGCTTACTAGGGACATGGTGTTGTCTATGTATCCACACATGTATCTAAGTTTCCTATCAATACAATTCTAGCATGGATAATAAACGATTATCATGAACAATGAAATATAATAATAACCAATTTATTATTGCCTCTAGGGCATATTTCCAACAGTCTCCGACTTGCACTAGAGTCAATAATCCAGTTCATATCGCCATGTGATTAACACTCACAGGTCACATCGCCATGTGACCAACATCCAAAGAGTTTACTAGAGTCACTAATCTAGTTCACATCACTATGTGATTAATACTCAATGAGTTGTGGGTTTGATCATGTTATGTTTGTGAGAGAGGTTGTAGTCAACGGGTCTTGCCATATTCAGATCCCTATGTATTTCGCAAAACTTCATGTCATATCGTAGATGCTGCTACCACGTTCCACTTGGAGCTATTCCAAATTATTGCTCCATTATACGTATCCGGTATCTCTACTCAAAGCTATCCGGATAGGTGTTAAGCTTGCATCGACGTCACTCTTTATGTCGAACTCTTTATCACCTCCATAACCGAGAAACATTTCCCTATTCCTCTAAGGATAATTTTGACTGCTATCTGGTGATCCACTCCTAGATCACCTTTGTACCCTCTTGCCAGACATGTGGCAAGGCACACAATAGGTGCGGTACTTCAGCATGGCATACCGTATAGAGCCTATGACAAGAGCATAGGGGACGACCTTCGTCCTTCCTCTTTCTTCTGCCGTGGTCAATCTTCGAGTCTTACTCAACTTCACCTTACAACTCAGGTAAGAACCCCTTCTTTGACTGATCTATTTTGAACTCCTTCAAAAACATGTCAAGGTGTGCGTTCTTTGAAAGTATCATCAGACGTCTTGATCTATTTCTATAGATCTTGATGCCCAATATGTAAGCAGCTTTATCCAGGTCTTCCTTTGAAAATCACTCTTCAAACAACCATTTATGCTTTCCAGAAATTCTACATTATTTCGGATCAACAATATGTCATCCACATATACTTATCAGAAATGTTGTAGTGCTCCCACTCACTTTCTTGTAAATACAAGTTTCTAGCAAACATTGTATAAACCTAAAAGCTTTGATCACTCCATCAAAACATATATTCTGATTCCGAGATGCTTGCTCTAGTCCATAGAAGGATTGCTGGAGCCAGCATACCTTTTAGCATCCTTAGGATCGACAAAACCTTTTATTGTATCACATACAACTTTTCTTACGAAAACTGGCAAGAAAAATTGTTTTGACATCCATCTGTAAGATTTCATAATCGAAAAATACAGCTAATGCTAACATGATTCCGACGGACTTAAGCATCGCTACAGGTGAGAAATTCTCATCATAGTCAACTCCTTGAACTTGTGAAAAGATTCTTTCCCACAAGTCGAGCTTCATAGACGGTAACATTACCGCCCACGTCCGTCTTCTTAAAGGCTCGCTGATCATCGGGCAAGTCCACCAAAGTCCATACTCTGTTCTGATACATGAATCCTATCTCGGATTTCATGGCTTCTAACCATTTGTCGGAATACGAGCCCACCATCGCTTCTCCATAGCTCGTAGGTTCATTGTTGTCCAACAACATGATATCTGAGACAGGATTACCATACCACTCAGGAGTAGTACATATCCTTGTCGACCTACGAGGTTCGATAGCAACTTGATCCGAAGCTTTATGATCACTATCATTAACTTCCTATTCAACAGACGTAGGCACCACAGAAAACATCTTTCTGTGTTGCATCACTCTCTGGTTGAAGTAAAGGTTCGACAACCTCATCAAGTTCTATCTTCCTCCCACTCAATTCTTTTGAGAGAAACTCCTTCTCGAGAAAGGACCCGTTCTTAGCGACAAACAATTTGCCCTCGGATCTGAGATAGAAGGTATACCCAACTGTCACCTTTGGGTATCCTATGAAGATGTGTTTGTCCTCTTTGGGTTCGAGCTTCTCCGGCTGAAGCCTTAAGCATCGCAGCCCCAAACATTAGGAAACGACAACTTTGGTTTCTTGCCAAACCAATGTTCACACGACGTCGTCTCAACGGACTTATATGGTGTCCTATCTAAAGTGAATGCAGCTGTCTCTTATGCATAACCTCAAAATAATAGAGGTAGATCATATATTGCACCATATCTCATAAGGTTCGATTACGACGTCCGGACACACCATTACCCTGTGGTGTTCCAGGTGGCTTCAACTGTGAAATAATTCCACAATGTCTTAAGTGTTTGCCAAACTCATAACTCAGAAATTCTCATTGATCAGATCGTAGGAATTTGATCTTCTTGTTATGATGGTTCTTAACTTCACTCTGAAATCGCTTGAACTTTTCAAACGTTTCAGACTTGTGCTTCATTAAGTAAATATACCTATATCTACTCAAATCGTCGGTGAAGATGAGAAAATAGCGATATCCACTGCATGCTTCAATTCTCATTGGATCACACGCATCAGCATGCATGATTTCCAACAAGTCACTTGCCCGTTTCATTGTACCTGAAAATGGGGTCTTAGTCATCCTGCCCATGAGGCATGGCTCACATGTGTCAAGCGATTCAAAATCAAGTGACTCCAAACATCCATCGATATGGAGTTTCTTCATGCATCTTACGCCAATATGACCTAAGCGGCAGTGCCACAAGAAAGTGGTACTATCATTATTAACTCTACATCTTTTGGCGTGAACATGTGTATTACCACGACCGAGATTCAATGAACCATTCACATAGGGTGCATGACCATGAAAGATATCATTCATGTAAACAGAATAACCATTATTCTCTAACTTAAATGAATGACTGTATTGCAATGAACATGATCTAATCATATTCATGCTCAACGTAGACACCTGATAACATTTATCTAGGTTCAATACTAATCCCGAAGGCAGATGGAGCGTGCGATGGTGATCTCATCAACTTTGGAAACACTTCTAACACACATCGTCACCTCGCCCTTAGCCAGTCTCCGTTTAGTCCGTAGCTTTTGCTTCAAGTCACCAATAATAGCAACTGAACCGGTATCCAATACCCAGGTGCTACCAGGAGTACTAGTGAGGTACACATTAATAACACGTATATACTTTGTTGAAGTTGCTAGCCTTCTTATCTACCATGCATTTGGGGTAATTCCGCCACCAGTGACCGTTCCCCTTACAATAGAAGCACTTAGTCTCGGGTTTGGGTTCAACCTTGGGTTCCTTCACTGGAGCGGCAACTGGTTTGCCATCCATGAAGTTTCCCTTCTAGCCCTTGCCCTTCTTGAAACCAATGGTCTTGTTAAACCATCAACACTTGATGCTCCTTCTTGATTTCTACCTTTTGCGGTCTTAAGCACCGCGAACAGCTCCGGGATCAACTCCATCCCTTGCATGTCATAGTTCATCACGAAGATCTAGTAGCTTAGTGATAGTGGCTAGAGAACTCTATCAATCACTATCTTATCTGGAAGTTTAACTCGCACTGCTTTAAGTGATTGTAGCACCCAGACATTCTGAGCACATGCTCATCAGCTGAGCTATTCTCCTCCATCTTGTTGGCAAAAGAACTTGTCAGAGGTCTCACACCTCTCAACATGGGCATGAGCCCGAAATCCCAATTTCAGCTCTTGGAACATCTCATATGTTCTATGGCATTCAAAACGTCATTGGAATCCCGATTCTAAGCCGTAAAGTATGGTGCACTAAACTATCATGTAGTCATTAGGATGTGTCTGTCAGGTGTTCACAACATCCACAGATGACGTTGTAGGGGTTTGCACATCGAGCGGTGCATCAAAGACGTAAGCCTTCTGTGTAGCAGTGAGGACACTCCTCGGACTACGGACCTAGTCTGCATCATTGCTTACAATATCTTTTAGCTTAATCTTTCTCTAGGAACGTATTGAAACAGGGAGCTACAACGTGAGCTATTTATCTACAACATATTTGCGAAGACAATTTAGACTATGTTCATGATAATTGAGTTCATCTAATCAAATTATTTAATGAACTCCCACTCAGATAGACATCCCTCTAGTCATCTAAGTGAAACATGATCCAAATCGACTAGGCCGTGTCCGATCATCACGTGAGACGGACTAGTCATCAACGGTGAACATCTCATGTTGATCGTATCTTCTATACGACTCATGTTCGACCTTTCGGTCTTCTGTGTTCCGAGGCCATGTCTGTACATGCTAGGCTCGTCAAGTTAACCTAAGTGTTTCGCATGTGTCCCGAGGCCATGTCTGTACATGCTAGGCTCGTCAACACCCGTTGTATTCGAACGTTAGAATCTATCACACCCGATCATCACGTGGTGCTTCGAAACGACGAACCTTCGCAATGGTGCACAGTTAGGGGAACACTTTTCTTGAAATTTTAGTGAGGGATCATCTTATTTAAGCTACCGTCGTTCTAAGCAAATAATATGTAAAACATGATAAACATCACATGCAATCAAATAGTGACATGATATGGCCAATATCATTTTGCTCCTTTTGATCTCCATCTTCGGGGCTCCATGATCATCGTTGTCACCGGCATGACACCATGATCTCCATCATCGTGTCTTCTTGAAGTTGTCTCGTCATCTATTACTTCTACTACTATGGCTAACGCTTTAGCAATAAAGTAAAATAATTACATGACATTTATGTTGACACGCAGGTCATAAATAAATTAAGACAACTCCTATGGCTCCTGCCGGTTGTCATACTCATCGACATGCAAGTCGTGATTCCTATTACAAGAACATGATCAATCTCATACATCACATATATATTCATGACATCCTTTTGGCCATATCACATCACAAGGCATATGCTGGAAAAACAAGTTAGACGTCCTCTAATTGTTGTTGCAAGTTTTTACGTGGCTGCTATAGGTTTCTAGCAAGAACGTTTCTTATCTACGCGAAAACCACAACGTGATATGCCAATTTCTATTTACCCTTCATAAGGACCCTTTTCATCGAATCCGATCCGACTAAAGTGGGAGAGACAGACACCCGCTAGCCACCTTATGCAACTAGTGCATGTCAGTCGGTGGAACCAGTCTCACGTAAGAGTACGTGTAAGGTCGGTCCGGGCCGCTTCATCCCACGATGCCGCCGAATCAAGATAAGACTAGTAACGGCAAGAAAATTGACAAAATCGACGCCCACAACAACTTGTGTTCAACTCGTGCATAGAAACTACGCATAGATCTAGCTCATGATGCCACTGTTGGGGATCGTAGCAGAAATTTAAAATTTTCTACGCATCACCAAGATCAATCTATGGAGTAATCTAGCAACAAGGGGAAGGAGAGTGCATCTACATACCCTTGTAGATCGCTAAGCGGAAGCATTCAAGTGAATGGGGTTGATGGAGTTGTACTCGTCGTGATCCAAATCACCGATGATCCTAGCGCCGAACGGACGGCACCTCCGCGTTCAACACAAGTACGGTTGGGAGACGTCTCCTCCTTCTTGATCTAGCAAGGTGAGAGGAGAAGTTGAGGGAAAACTCCGACAGCACAACGGCGTGGTGGTGATGGAACTCGTGGTTCTCCGGCAGGGCTTCGCCAAGCACTACGGAGGAGGATGAGGTGTTGGAGGAGGAAGAGGGCTGCGCCAGGGGAAGGGTGCGGCTGCCCTCTCTCTCCCTCACTATATATAGGGGAAGGGACGAGGAGGAGGCGCCCTAGGGTTCCCTAGGGGAGGGGCGGCGGCCACAGGGGAAACCCTAGATGGGTTTGGGCGCCCCCACCCCCTAGGAAACTTGCCCCCCAAGCCGGGAGGGGCGGCTGCCCTAGGGGTGGCACCCCCACCTCTCCTGGTTACGTGAGATGGGGTGGGAGGGGCGCTCAGCCCCTTAGTGGGCTGATGTGCCCTCTCCCCTTGGCCCATAAGGCCCCCCAACGCTTGCCGGGGCCTCCGAAACCCCTTTCGGACACACTGGTCATCACCTAGTACCCCCGGAACAATTCCGGACTCCAATACCCTTCGTCCAATATACTGATCTTCACCTCCGGAGCTCCTCGTCATGTCCGGGATCTCATCCGGGACTCTGAACAACCTTCGGTAACAGCATACTATTTCCCATAACAACTTTAGCGTCACCGAACCTTAAGTGTGTAGACCCTACGGGTTTGGGAACCATGCAGACATGACCGAGACAACTCTCCGGCCAATAACCAATAGCAGGATCTGGATACCCATGTTGGCTCCCACATGTTCCACGATGATCTCATCGGATGAACCACGATGTCGAGGATTCAATCAATCCCGTATACAATTCCCTTTGTCCAGCGGTATTGTACTTGCCCGAGATTCGATCGTCGGTATCTGATACCTTGTTCAATCTCGTTACCGGCAAGTCTCTTTACTCGTTCCATAACACATCATCCCGTGATCAACTCCTTGGTCACATTGTGCACATTATGATGATGTCCTACCGAGTGGGCCCAGAGATACCTCTCCATCACACGGAGTGACAAATCCCAGTCTCGATTCGTGCCAACCCAACAGACACTTTCGGAGATACATGTAGTGAACCTTTATAGCCACCCAGTTACGTTGTGACGTTTGGCACACCCAAAGCACTCCTACGGTATCCGGGAGTTGCACAATCTCATGGTCTAAGGAAATGATACTTAACATTAGAAAAGCTTTAGCATACGAACTACACTATCTTTGTGCTAGGCTTAGGATTGGGTCTTGTCCATCACATCATTCTCCTAATGATGTGATCCCGTTATCAACGACATCCAATGTCCATGGTCAGGAAACTGTAACCATCTATTGATCAACGAGCTAGTCAACTAGAGGCTTACTAGGGACATGGTGTTGTCTATGTATCCACACATGTATCTGAGTTTCCTATCAATACAATTCTAGCATGGATAATAAACTATTATCATGAACAATGAAATATAATAATAACCAATTTATTATTGCCTCTAGGGCATATTTCCAACAGCTCAAGTGGGAGTTCGATGAGGACTCGGGACGATACTATGTTTCCTTTCCAGACGATCAGTAGTGGAGCCCAGTTGGGGCGATCAGGGACATTGTTGCATTTGGGTTTATCTTCATTTTGGTTTCGTAGTCGGACCTTGATTGTATCTGGATGAATGTAATGATTTATTTATGCTATTGTGTGACGTGGCGAGTGTAAGCCAACTATGTACCTCTTTTCTTATTCATTACATGGGTTGTGTGAAGATTACCTCACTTGCGACATTGCTTACAATGCGGTTATGCCTCTAGGTCGTGCTTCGACACGTGGGAGATATAGCCGCATCGTGGGCGTTATAATAAACTTGATAACCGACATTAGTTCTCGCAAATTGAATTGTGATCAACACCAAAAATCATAATTGAGTGATAATTGCACTTTCAGTAGGTGCATTTCCTTTGAGTCATATCAAGCCACTTCTCATCAATGAGGAAAATTATGATCATATCAATGAATCTAGGCCTGGCATTCTCCAATGTTGCTTGATCCAACATGAATATGCAGAACTTGAGTCTAGTTATCTTGTTAATTGGCTTCAATAAGTCTTTAAGGTGCTGGTGAAGGGCTATATAACAGCCAAAGACCTAGAAAGAGCTCTACTTGTTTCCCTTCTATTTAGCGGAATTGTAGATATCATAGGGAGGTCAAGATCTTTTCTCTTGCGACATGCTTTACCTCTCTTTTGGTTAGAGACATCAACTTCTGAGCCGTGTGCAATTCGATCACGGGCAAGTCTCTGTATTGACCCGACAGTTCTAAGACTTGTATGCAACAGGCCAACAACCTTATCTTTGTCCTTTTTCTCAACTTCTCCATCTTTGCTCAGTACTTTCAAAGCAATATATGTAGTGAGCATGTGCTTATTTGGCAGTTTTTTTCTTATTGGCCGTTGAATAGCTTCAAAGGAGAAAAAGGAGCAAGTTTCTTTACTCCAACAATGCAAATACTCCAACAATCCAAATTCATTTAACCATTAATCCAAAATTCAGTTAACTGCAATACTCCAAACTATAAAATTCAGTTAACTGTAGTACTCCAAGTAACTGAAATGTCTACTAGTAACTGAATATTTGCAAGTTAGTTTTAGTTAACTGATTTTTTCCAAACGACTGCAAGTTAATAGTACTAGTGGATGGCAAGTTATCAGTAGGATAATGTTAACATGAGTACTAGTCTAGTGGATGAATGATACGTCTCCGTCGTATCTACTTTTCCAAACACTTTTGCCCTTGTTTTGGACTCTAACTTGCATGATTTGAATGGAACTAACCCGGACTGATGTTGTTTTCAGCAGAATTACCGTGGTGTTATTTATGTGCAGAAACAAAAGTTCTCGGAATGACCTGAAACTTCATGGAGATTATTTTTGGAAATAATAAAAATACTAGCAAAAGATCAAGGCCAGGGGGCCCACACCCTAGCCACGAGGGTGGGGGCGCACCTGCCCCCCTGGGCGCGCCCCCTACCTCATGGGCCCCCTGGAGCTCCATCGACCTCAACCTTGACTCCATATATTCGTGTTCGGGGAGAAAAAATAAAGAAGAAGGATTCATCGCGTTTTACGATACGGAGCCACCGCCATGCCCTAAACTCTCTCGGGAGGGCTGATCTGGAGTCCGTTCGGGGCTCCGGAGAGGGGAATCCGTTGCCATCGTCATCATCAACCATCCTCCATCACCAATTTCATGATTCTCACCGCCGTGCGTGAGTAATTCCATCATAGGCTTGCTGGACGGTGATGGGTTGGATGAGATTTATCATGTAATCGAGTTAGTTTTGTTAGGGTTTGATCCCTAGTATCCACTATGTTCTCAGATTGATGTTGCTATGACTTTGCTATGCTTAATGCTTGTCACTAGGGCCCGAGTGCCATGATTTCAGATCTGAACCTATTATGTTTTCATGAATATATGAGAGTTCTTGATCCTATCTTGAAAGTCTATAGTCACCTACTATGTGTTATGATCCGGCAACCCCGAAGTGACAATAATCGGGACCACTCCCGGTGATGACCGTAGTTTGAGGAGTTCATGTATTCACTATGTGTTAATGCTTTGGTCTGGTACTCTATTAAAAGGAGGCCTTAATATCCCTTAGTTTTCGCTAGGACCCCGCTGCCACGGGAGGGTAGGACAAAAGATGGCATGCAAGTTCTTTTCCATAAGCATGTATGACTATATTCGGAATACATGCCTACATTACATTGATGAATTGGAGCTAGTTCTGTGTCACCCTAGGTTAGGATTGATACATGATGAACCACATCCGGCATAATTCTCTATCACCGATCCATTGCCTACGAGATTTCCATATATTGTTCTTCTCTTATTTACTTTTCTGTTGCTATTGTTATCATCACTACAAAGCACCAAAAATATTACTGTTGATACCGTTACCTTTTACTACTGTTACCATCACTATCATATTACTTTGCTACTAAACAATTGCTGCAGATATTAAGTTTCTAGGTGTGGTTGAATTGACAACTCAGCTGCTAATACTTGAGAATATTCTTTGACTCCCCTTGTGTCGAATCAATAAATTTGGATTGAATACTCTACCCTCGAAAACTGTTGCGATCCCCTATACTTGTGGGTTATCAAGACTATTTTCTAGTGCCGTTGCCGGTGAGCATAGCTTTATTCTTTGAGTCACTTGGGATTTATATCTGCTTATCATTATGAAGAACTTGAGAGATCCAAAAACCAAGATTTATCCCTCAACTACGAGGGGAGGTAAGGAACTTCCATCTAGCTCTGCACTTGATTCACCTTCTGTTTTGAGTAAGCTTGCGACACCTAAACCTGCTTCTGCTATTAATTCTGATATGTTGTATATTATTGATGATGCCACTTCTACTATGCATGATACTTATGATGAAACTACTTCTATGCTTGATACTACTGTGCCACTTGGTGAATTTCTTGATGAACAACTTGCTAGGGCTAGAGAGAATGAATGATTGAAACTGATAATACTGATGAAAGTAATGAAGAAGGCTCTCCTAATAAATATGAATTGCCTGTTGTGCCTGAGGGCTATGTTATGGATGAAGAAACTAAAAGAGACTTTCTTGCTTGCAATGATAGAAGTGATCTGAAAATTATTAGCTAAGCTTAAACAAAAAAAACTCTGAATGCTAGAATGAAATATGATCCTGCTTATGCTACTTCACCTATCTTTGTTACTGATAAGGATTATGAATTCTCTATTGATCCTGATATAATTACTTTAGTTGAATCTCATCCTTTTTATGGCTATGAATCTGAAACTGTTGTGGCACATCTTACTAAATTAAATGATATAGCCACCCTGTTCACTAATGATGAGAGAACTCGCTACTTTTATATCCTTAAAATATTTCCGTTCTCATTAAAGGGTGATGCTAAGATATGGTTTAATTCTCTTGATCCTGGTTGTGTGCATAGTCCCAGGATATGATTTATTACTTCTCTGCTAAATATTTCCCTGCTCATAAGAAACAAGCTGCCTTAAGGGATATATATAATTTTGTGCAAATTGAAGAAGAGAGTCTCCCAAAATCTTGGGGGAGGCTTCTCCAATTACTTAATGCTTTGCCTGATCATCCTCTTAAGAAAAATGAAATACTTGATATCTTTTATAATGGACTAACCGATGCTTCCAGAGATTACCTGGATAGTTGTGCTAGTTCTGTTTTCAGGGAAAGAACACCAGATGAAGCTGAAATTCTATTGAATAATATGTTGACAAATGAAAATAATTGGACACTTCCTGAGCCAGCTCCTGAGCCAACTCCTGAGCCTATTCCTAAACCAACTCCGAAGAAAGAGGTGTTCTATTTCTCAGTCCTGAAGATATGCAAGAGGCAAGAAAATCTATGAAAGAAAAGGGTATTAAAGCTGAAGATGTTAAGAATTTACCTCCTATTGAAGAAATACATGGTCTTAATTTACCGCCTATTGAAGGAACACATGGTCTTGATAACCTGACACAGGTAGTAAAGGTAAATTCTCTCTATAGATATGATAAAGCTGAAATCCCATTTACTAAGTTTGTTAGCCCATGCTTGACTGAGTTTGATGACTTTATGGCTAAACAAGAAAACTTCAATGCTTATTTTGGTACAGAAATAAAACACAATGCTGATATGCTCGAACACTTGGGTGATTATATGGCTAATGTTAAAGGTGAACTTAAACTTATTAGTAAACATGCTTCTATGGTTACCACTCAAGTAGAACAAGTACTTAAAGCGCAAAATGATTTGCTCAGTGAATTGAATAGTAAGAATAAGGACTATGTTGTTAGAGTGGCTACTAGAATTGGTAAAATGACTCAGGAACCTTTGTATCCTGAAGGCCACCCTAAGAGAATTGAGCAAGATTCTCAGAGAAATAATATAGATGCACCTAGTCCTTCTAAGAGGAAGAAAAAGAAAAATGATAGGACTTTGCATGCTTCTAGTGAACTTGTTATTGACACACCTGAGAATCCCAATGATATCTCTATTTCTGATGCTGAAACACAATCTGGTAATGAACATGAAACTTGTGATATTGTTAATGATAATGTTCATGTTGATGCTCAACCTAGCAATGATAATGATATAGAAATTGAACCTGTTGTTGATCTTGATAACCCACAATCAAAGAATCAACGTTATGATAAGAAAGACTTTGTTGCTAGGAAGCACGGTA
Source organism: Triticum urartu (assembly GCF_003073215.2). Classification (NCBI taxonomy): domain Eukaryota; kingdom Viridiplantae; phylum Streptophyta; class Magnoliopsida; order Poales; family Poaceae; genus Triticum; species Triticum urartu. Next base: position 484,053,169 of record NC_053024.1, read on the forward strand.
AAGAAAGAGAACCTTGGGTTCAGAAACCCATGCCTTTTCCTCCTAAAACATCCAAGAAAAAGGATGATGAGGATTTTGAGCGCTTTGCTGAAATGATTAGACCTATCTTTTTGCGTATGCGATTAACTGATATGCTCAAAATGAATCCTTATGCTAAGTATATGAAAGAAATTGTCACTAATAAAAGAAAGATACCGGAAGCTGAAATTTCCACCATGCTTGCTAATTATACTTTTAAGGGTGGAATACCTAAGAAACTAGGAGATCCAGGAGTACCAACTATACCCTGCTCCATTAAAAGAAACTATGTTAAAACTACTTTATGTGATCCTGGAGCCGGTGTTAGTGTTATGCCTCTCTCTTTATATCGTAGACATGATTTGAATAAGTTGGCATCTACTGAAATATCCTTGCAAATGGCTGATAAATCAACTACTATACCTGTCGGTATTTGTGAGGATGTGCCCGTTGTGGTTGCAAACATTACTATTTTAATGGACTTTGTTATTCTTGATATTCCCGAGGACGATAGTATGTCTATTATTCTTGGAAGACCCTTTTTGAATACTGCAGGGGCTGTTATTGATTGCACCAAAGGCAATGTCACGTTTCATGTTAATGGTAATGAGCATACGGTACACTTTCCGAGGAAACAACCTCAAGTCCACAGTATCAATTCTATTGGAAAAATTCCATCGATTTTTTTGGAGGTTTTGAATTTCCTCTACCTACTGTCAAGAAGAAATATGATATTCTTATTGTTGGGGATGTCCATATCCCCGTTGAGGTAACCTAGTGTTATTCGAAATTTCTCTGGTTCCATGTTATTCGGAATGGGTTTGTTAACAAGACCTGATCAACCTTGTTAGTGGATTCCTTTTGATGAGCATGAGATGGATGAAGTTAGAAAATGCAACTCTCTATACCCTCTTTTTACTTTCTGTTATTTATATTAAATAAAGCAAAAGTAGTAATTTCTGTCTATTTTCTGAATTATCTGTGCAATATAAAAATACCCCAAAAATAAAAGTTCTCCAAATGCCCTGAAATTTAAATATGATTTTTTCTGGAATATTTGAGAATATCTGGCACTGAGAACACAGCAGGGGGAGCAAGCACCTGGCCACGAGGGTCCAGGGCGCGCCCCCCGCCTCGTGGGCCCACGGTGGCTCCCCTCCACTTATTCCTGCACCCACACACTTCTTTCTCCCAAAAAAATCACCATCCAGCTCAAGCACGAGTTCTAGCTCATTTTGCTGCGATTTTCGATCTCCTTGCTCAAAGCACCTCTCACAAAACTGCTTTGGGGGATTGTTCCTTGGTATGTGACTCCTCCATTGGTCCAATTAGTTTTTGTTCTAGTGCTTTATTCATTGCAAATTTGTGCTGCCTAGGTGACCATGTTCTTGAGCTTGCATGTCAAATTTATATGGTTCCAAGTAGTTCTAATGCATGATATATGCTCTAGGCACTTGTAGGAGTAGTTGCTATCAATTTTGTTGAGTTTGGTTTACTTTTATTTTGAGGTTACTAAAAAATTTCAGAAATTTTTCAGAAGAAAAAATATGTTTAGGAAAATGTACCAAGGTGGTTCTTCAAGGAAGCAAGGACCCAGGCTTACAATGCGTGATGCTGATGATGAGCCACCAAGGGACGCTCCAGTGCGGCCTTGTGAATGGCCTTTAGAGGACTTCATGGATCGAGCAGGAATTAAGGAAGAATTTAACTCATATTTGCGTAAAGCTGATCTTGTGAGCTTCGAGGCGGAAAAGTGCCGCCAGTACCACTATCTCACTAGTTCCTTTGTGAGGAGGTTTGAATTTTCATCTTCACGCAATTCTCAAACTGTCCTGTTTGATCTTTATGAAAATTCTTATACTATGGACTTAGAGGATTTTACCACTGCTTGCAAACTTCCACAATGGGGAGTGCTAGTGAACCTCGCAAATCTGAATTTAGAGATTTTCTTGCTAGTATAACTGTGGGGGAATTAGAGATATAGCACAAGCTACCATAGGGAGCATTCATTTTCCTGCTATACATTATTTTGCTCTTTCATAGGTAGGTGCATAAATGGTAAAGATGAAGCATGCCATATGTGTGTCCCTGACCTAAGTATTCTTAGGAGTGCTGTGTTAGGAGATAAATCTTATAATTTGGGAGCCATTGTTGCACGTAGGTTGCATCATAATAGATTTAATGGAGATTTCTTCGGTGGAATTTATGCAACCCGTATAGCTAATTTTCTTGGTATAACCATACGTGAGGATGATATTGAGTTGCCTCCTGCTTATTTGGATTATGAGGCTATGGTTCGTCATCATTTTGTTGAGAGGAACGATCAGTTCCTTCAGTACCGACTAATCTTTGACAGACGACACACCTATCACGTCGCTCTCCATTCTTCTACTTTCTTTGACTTTCAGGCAAAAGGGAGATATTTTATAACCAGAGAGGAGGCGGAAGAGTATAAGACGAGGGCTGAGATAGCTCGCCTCCAAGCTGCAACCCACGATGCAATGACTACTGCATCACAGTACAACCCCAATTACAACTTTGGATATCCGCCAGGCCAGCCGTGGCGATAGACCAACTTAGGCCAAAAGCCTAAGCTTGGGGGAGTACGTATTTCCCACCAACATTACATTCATGTTCACACACTCACTGCTAGTTGTCGGTGCTCATACTTTTTCATTGTATCATCCATACTAGTTTATTTCCTTTTTATGCTTTCTTCTTGTGTGTTTGATAAACCTTAAGAAAAACCAAAAAAAGTAGTTGTAGCTTTTAGCTAGCTTTAATTTCTATGCTTGTAGTAGTAATTAAAAAGAAAACCCAAAAATATTTCATGTTCTTCCTTTGCTTGTTGGGAGCTTTCCCGTGTAAATAGTTTTATTTCTTTTCTTTTCTTTGGGGGTCGATAGGAGAAGACCATAATTAAAATGTTAAAGTGGCTCTTATATGCATTATTGTTGATCTGATAAAAGAGCCCATATTGCCTTGTCTTCTCCTGTTTATTGAATGCTTGCAGATTCCAGCTTAGTCCAATGCACGTGCACTATTATTATTATTCACATCATTCGGTCATGCAAGTGAAAGGCAATTATGACGATATATGATGAACTTATTGAGATGAGAAAAGATGGTATGAACTCGACCTCTCTTGTTTTTGTCAATATGACTAGTTCATCGTTCCTGATTCGGCCTATTATGAATAAACATCTTTGCAATGACAACTAGAGATCATAGTTTCTTGTGCCATGCTTAATTAGCTAGGAGCTTATAATGGTTTACCTTGCGTGCCAACATGCTATTAAAATGGTTGTGATGTGGTATGATAGGGTGGTATCCTCTTTTGAACGATTCGAGTGGCTTGACTTGGCACAAGTTCACGCATGTAGTTGAAACAAAATCAACATAGCCTCTACGATATTTATGTTCATGGTGCATTATATCCTACGCATGCTTGCATTTTGTGTTGATTAATTTTAATGCATGTTCATGACTGTTGTCGCTCTCTAGCTGGTCGCTTCCCAGTCTTTTTCTAGCCTTCACCTATACTAAGCGAGAATACTGCTTGTGCATCCAATCCCATAAACCCCAAAGTTATTCCATATGAGTCCACTATACCTACCTATATATGGTATCTACCTGCCGTTCCAAGTAAATTTGTATGTGCCAAACTCTAAACCTTCAAACAAACATTCTGTTTTGTATGCTCGAATAGCTCATGTATCAACTAGGGCTATCTGTATTTTCCATGTTAGGCGGGTTATTCTCAAGAGGAGTGGACTCCGCTCCTCACTCACGAGAAAATGGCTGGTCACCGGGATGCCCAGTCCCATGCTTTATGCAAATCAAATCAAAATAATTGCAAACAAAACTCCCCTAGGACTGTTGTTAGTTGGAGGCACTCGTTGTTTCGAGCAAGCCATGGATTGATGCTTGTTGGTGGAGGGGGGGTATAAACTTTACCATTATGTTTGGGAACTGCCTATAATGTGTGTAGCATGGAAGATATCGCCATCTCTTGGTTGTTATGTTGACAATGAAAGTATACCGCTCAAAATATTATTCATCTCTATTTCAAAACCGAGCTCTAGCACCTCTACAAATCCCTGCTTCCCTCTGCGAAGGGCCTATCTATTTACTTTTATGTTGAGTCATCATCCTCTTATTAAAAAGCACCAGTTGGAGAGCACCGCTGTCATTTGCATTCATTACTGTTAGTTTACATTGAGTATGACTTGACTGGATCTCTTTTACCATGAATTACAATGTCTAGTCAGTCCTTGGTCTTTAAAGGTGTTCTGCATTTATGTTTTGCGGTCTCAAAAAGGGCTAGCGAGATACCATCTTGTTATATCATATTACGATTGTTTTGAGAAAGTGTTGTCATTCGAGATTTATTATTATTGCTCGCTAGTTGATTATGCCATTGATATGAGTAAACATGAGACCTAAGAGTTATTGTGAATATGGTTAGTTCATAATATTTGCTGAAAACTTGAATGCTGGCTTTACATATTTACAACAACAAAAGCAAACAAAGTTTGTAAAAGTTTTTCTTTATCACTTTCAGTTTGTCAACTGAATTGCTTGAGGACAAGCAAAGGTTTAAGCTTGGGGGAGTTGATACGTCTCCGTCATATCTACTTTTCCAAACACTTTTGCCCTTGTTTTGGACTCTAACCTGCATGATTTGAATGGAACTAACCCGGACTGACGCTGTTTTCAGCAGAATTGCCATGGTGTTATTTATGTGCGGAAACAAAAGTTCTTGGAATGACCTGAAACTTCACGGAGATTATTTTTGGAAATAATAAAAAATACTGGCAAAAGTTCAGGGCCAGGGGGCCCACACCCTAGCCACGAGGGTGGGGGGTGCGCCAGCCCCCTGGGCGCGCCCCCCTACCTCGTGGGCGCCCTGGAGCTCCATCTACCTCAACCTTGACTCCATATATTCGTGTTCGGGGAGAAAAAAATAAAGAAGAAGGATTCATCGTGTTTTACGATACGGAGCCGCCACCAAGCCCTAAACTCTCTCGGGAGGGCTGATCTGGAGTCCGTTCGGGGCTCCGAAGAGGGGAATCCGTCGCCATCGTCATCATCAACCATCCTCCATCACCAATTTCATGATGCTCACCGCCGTGCATGAGTAATTCCATCGTAGGCTTGCTGGACGGTGATGGGTTGGATGAGATTTATCATGTAATCGAGTTAGTTTTGTTAGGGTTTGATCCCTAGTATCCACTATGTTCTGAGATTGATGTTGCTATGACTTTGCTATGCTTAATGCTTGTCACTAGGGCCCGAGTACCATGATTTTAGATCTGAACCTATTATGTTTTCATGAATATATGAGAGTTCTTGATCCTATCTTGCAAGTTTATAGTCACCTACTATGTGTTATGATCCGGCAACCCCGAGTGACAATAATCGGGACCACTCCCGGTGATAGTTCATGTATTCACTATGTGTTAATGCTTTGGTCCAGTACTCTATTAAAAGGAGGCCTTAATATCCCTTAGTTTCCGCTAGGACCCCGCTGCCATGGGAGGGTAGGACAAAAGATGGCATGCAAGTTCTTTTCCATAAGCATGTATGACTATATTCAGAATACATGCCTACATTACATTGATGAATTGGAGCTAGTTCTGTGTCACCCTAGGTTATGACTGTTACATGATGAACCACATCCGGCATAATTCTCTATCACCGATCCATTGCCTACGAGCTTTCCATATATTGTTCTTTGCTTATTTACTTTTCCATTGCTATTGTTATCATCACTACAAAACACCAAAAATATTACTTTTGCTACTGTTACCTTTTACTACCGTTACCATCACTATCATATTACTTTGCTACTAAACAATTGCTGCAGATATTAAGTTTCTAGGTGTGGTTGAATTGACAACTCAACTGCTAATACTTGAGAATATTCTTTGGCTCCCCTTGTGTCGAATCAATAAATTTGGGTTGAATACTCTACCCTCGAAAACTGTTGCAATCCCGTATACTTGTGGGTTATCAATGAACTAGTCCATTTGCATAGTGTAAATCCACTAGTGCATCCACTGTTCTCATCCTTAAGTTAATGACAATGGAGTTAATAGTGTCTTGATTAGATAAATTAGTGGAGTGGATGCAGGAGGGTGAACAGTGCTAATTTATGTTCTAAAGTTAGTTGCAATATATGTAGGAGGGTGTACTAGTGTAGTGGATGCAGGAGGATGAACTAGTGTTAATTTCAAGTTATTTTTTGTTCTAAAGATAATGGCAATATAGTGGATGAACTATTGTTAGTCCATTTGCAAATATACTCCATTTTCACGGTGTAGTGGATGGTGTAAACATGTTTAGATGGAGTATTATTTTTCTTCTTTTCTGGTGACGGTATATTAGACATGAGGAGCATCTATTTATCTATCTATCTATCTATCTGGTGTACTATTTGATCTAGTATCTTCTGTTATCTCTACTCCTAATATCTGAGTTGGTTGAATAGTACAGTTTATTTTTGTCCCGCCACTTTCAACCGTTTTTTGCTAGTTTTTTCATCTCCCCTCCCACCACCACTCTCCACGTTGGTTTATTTTTCCCTTCATTTTTTAGCAAAGCAGCACTTTCCTAACGTGCAAAAAATCACGGACTAAACTTTCCTAATTTATCCAAATCAATCGATCTCTATTATTAATGCAATTTATTTTAGGAAACAAATAATGAGTTTTCTAGAAACAAATAAACCTCATCATGAAAGCATTTGTGTACCTATTTAATTTGTTATTTGTTTTGTGATTTTTTGTCGTTTTTTTTTCATCACACCAACACCCTCGTCCATGGGTTGTTTCATCCTGTTTGGCAAGTGAACGGTTCCGTTCATAGGCAGCCCGCTCAGAAGCTAGGCTTGTGCGCCGCCGCTGTCTTCCTGGTCGATGCCGACCTCCCGCGGGGCGCCGTCTTCCTGGAAGATGACGACCTATGCGACTTCGTTGGCTGCACCCTGATACGTCTCCGTCGTATCTATAATTTTTGATTGTTCCATGCCAATATTATACAACTTTCATATACTTTTGGCAACTTTTTATACTATTTTTGGGACTAACATATTAATCCACTGCCTAGTGCCAGTTCCTGTTTGTTGCATGTTTTTTGTTTCGCAGAAAATCCATATCAAAACAGAGTCCAAGAGGGATAAAAATTGATGGAGATTTTTTGGGAATATATGTGATTTTTGGGAAGAAGAATCAATGCGACATGATGCTCGAGGGGGCCACGAGGCAGGGGGCGCGCCCCAGGGGGTCGGGCGCGCCCTGGGCCCTCCTGGCCACTCCGTAAGGCGGTTGGTGCCCTTCTTTCGCCGCAAGAAAGCTAATATCCGGATAGAGATCGTGTCCAAAATTCAGCCCAATCGGAGTTACGGATCTCCAGAAACGGTGAAAAGGCAGAATCAGGGAGCGCAGAGACAGAGAGAGACAGAGAGACAGATCCAATCTCGGAGGGGCTCTCGCCCCTCCCACACCATGGAGACCATGGACCAGAGGGGAAACCCTTCTCCCATCTAGGGAGAAGGTCAAGGAAGAAGAAGAAGGAGGGGGCTCCCCCCCTTGCTTCCAGTGGCACCGGAGTGCCGCCGAGGCCATCATCGTCACCGCAATCTTCACCAACAACTTCACCGCCGTCATCACCAACTCTTCCCCCCTCTATGCAGTGGTGTAACCCCTCTTTTACTCGCTATAATATCTACTTAAACATGGTGCTCAACGCTATATATTATTTCCCAATGATGTATGGCTATCCTGTGATGTTTGAGTAGATCCGTTTTGTCCTATGGGTTAATTGATGGTCGTGATTGGTTTGAGTTGCATGTTGATTTTCTTATGGTGGGTGGCGTGAGTGACATAAGCACATACCCGAGTAAGTAGGTTGTTTGCATATGGGAGTAAAGAGGACTAGATACTTTAATGCTATGGTTGGGTTTTACCTTAATGATCTTTAGTAGTTGCGGACGCTTTCTAGAGTTCGAACCATAAGTGGATATGATCCAAGTAGAGAAAGTATGTTAGCTTATGCCTCTCCCTCAAATAAAATTGCAATGACGATTACCGGTCTAGTTATCGATTTCCTAGGGACAAATAACTTTCTTGTGTGACAAAAATCTCTCTACTAAATCTAACTTAGTTGTGTCTTTATCTAAACAGCCCCTACTTTTCATTCACGCACTCTTTATTATCTTGCAAATCTATCCAACAACACCTACAAAGTATTTCTAGTTTCATACTTGTTCTAAGTAAAGCGAATGTTAAGCGTGCGTAGAGTTGTATCGGCGGTCGATAGAACTTGAGGGAATATTTGTTCTACCTTTAGCTCCTCGTTGGGTTCGACACTCTTACTTATCGAAAGAGGCTACAATTGATCCCCTATACTTGTGGGTTATCAAGACCTTTTTCTGGCGCCGTTGCCGGGGAGCAATAGCATGGGGTGACTATTCTCATGTGTGCTTGTTTGCTTTATCACTAAGTAATTTTTATTTGTTGTTCTTAGTTGTTTTATATCTTTAGTTATGGGTAGGAAACGCAAAATACCAAAAAAAATAGTTGTACCTACTGAACCAATGGTTGAAGAACCACTCAAAATCTATCACACTACTGAAGCTTTTTACTTGGATCATCTTCGATCCCTGTGTGCTCGTGCTGAAACCCCAACTAGCTTAGTTGATGGCAAATATTTAGATGAACATGCTTCTTATGTGCGACATCGCTTATCTCAAAAAGGGAAACTTTTACTGGATCAAATTCATCGTTTGCAATGCTATGCTTGGAATTTGTGTGAAATATATGATGTTACTTGTTGTTCTGAAAACCCTAAGAAACACCTTCCCTACCAATGTGAGTTTAGTGATAATGGAATCGTATCTTTGTATGCTAAGGGTGTTTATAATTACTATGATGTTCAACAAATTGAAGAATTTGTTGCTTTTAAGGGTGCTTATGAAATTGCTTATTTGATTGAAAAGTATGATGCTACTCTTTACAAATCTGAAAATTTTGCCATATTAAATATTGTTATGATAATTATGCTTCTAATGCCTATGTTAAATCATATATTGAGGACTCCTCCGTTGTCCAAGGAGAGACTAATATTTTGCAGGAGTCTATGGAAGAAGAAATTGATGAAACTATGAGCTCATTGGATGAAAAAGATGATGAGGAGAGCGAAGAACAAAAGGAGGAAGAGCGGATTAGCTACACGTGCCCACCTTCTAATGAGATTAACTCTTCAACTCATACATTGTTTAATTTTCTTTCGTGCTTACCGAAGGATGAATGCTATGATGATTGTTATGATCCCGTTGATTCTTTTGAAATATCCCTTTTTTATGATGCTTGCCATGCTTGTGTCCAAGATTGCAATATGAATTATGCTTATGGAGATGAACTTGCTATAGTTCCTTATGTTAAACATGAAATTGTTGCTATTGCACCCACGCATGATAGTCCTATTATCTTTTTGAATTCTCCCGACTACACTATATTGGAGAAGTTTGCCCTTATTAAGGATTATATTGATGGGTTGCGTTTCACTACTACACATGATGATTTTGATAGATATAATATGCATGTGCTTGATGCTCCTACTTGCAATTATTATGAGAGAGGAACTACATATCCGTCTCTCCATGTTTCCAATATGATAAAATTGCAAGAAACTGTTTATACTATGCATTGGCCTTTACTATGTGTGCATGAATTGTTCTTTTATGACATGCCATGCATAGGAAGAGAGTTAGACTATGTTGTTGCATGATATATGTTACTTTGTGCTCACTACTAAATTACAAATCATTGTTAATTAAAATTGGCTTTGATATACCTTGGGATCCGGGTGGATTCATTATTTGCGCACTATATGCCCAGCTTCATAGCTTTAAAGAAAGCGCTGCCAGGGAGACAACCCGGAAGTTTTAGAGATTCATTTATTTCTTTTGAGTGCTTTTATATAGTTTAAAAACAAAAAAATAAAGAGGGGAACCCAAAACTTTTCAAAAAGGAAAGTGAAAGTGAGAGAGACAAGCATTGTTGAAGTGGGGGAGCTCCTTGAACTTTGTTCATGCTCACGGAAACTTTGTGAATCTTGATTACAGAAACTTTTCAACAAAAATAATTATTCCCTTGTACAATTCCATTGTATTATAAAAATAATGTGCCAAGATTTGCCTTTAGGATGTTTACATTGCTTGTTGGTTTGTGCGGTGCAGAACAGAAACTTTGGCTGTAGTGCGTGATTTTAAATTTTGTACTAGAATGTCAAACGGTTCTAAATTTTTTTGTACTGTCTTTATATACAAATTTTTTATTTTTCCTATTTTTGTAAGAATTTTTTGAGTACCAGAGGTATGGTGAATGTTTAGATTACTACAGACTGTCCTATTTAAGACAGATTCTGTTTTTGATGCATTGTTTGCTTGTTTTGATGGAACTATCGATTTCTTTTAGTGGATTAAGCCATGGAGAAGTTATATTACAGTAGCTACAGTGAAAAACAAAATATGAATTGGTTTGCAGCAATATTAGAGTAGTGACTTGCTTTATTATACTAACGGGTCTTACCGAGTTTTCTGTTGAGTTTTGTGTGGATGAAGTGTTCGAAGATCGAGGAGGTCTCGATGTGAGGAGAAGGAGGAGAGGCAAGAGCTCAAGCTTGGGGATGCCCAAGGCACCCAAAGTAAATATTCAAGGAGACTCAAGCATCTAAGCTTGGGGATACCCCGGAAGGCATCCCATCTTTCTTCAACAAGTATCGGTATGTTTTCGGATTCGTTTCGTTCGTGCAATATGTGCAAATCTTGGAGCATCTTTTGCATTTAGTTTTCACTTTTCTTTTATGCACCATGCTGGTATGAGATAGTCTTTGGTTGATTTATAGAATGCTCATTGCACTTCACTTATATCTTTTGAGTATGACTTTATAGAATGCTTCATGTGCTTCACTTATATCATTTGAAGTTTGGATTGCCTGTTTCTCTTCACATAGAAAACCGCCATTTATAGAATGCTCTTTTGCTCCACTTATATTTGTTAGAGCGTGGTCATACCTTTTGTAGAAAGAATTAAACTCTCTTGCTTCACTTATATCTATTTAGAGAGATGACATGAATTGGTCATTCACATGGTTAGTCATAAAATCCTACATAAAACTTGTAGATCACTGAATATGATATATTTGATTCCTTGCAATAGTTTTGCGATATAAAGGTGGTGATATTAGAGTCGTGTTAGTGGGTAGTTGTGAAATTGAGAAATACTTGTGTTGAGGTTTGCAAGTCCCGTAGCATGCACGTAAGGTAAACGTTGTGTGACAAATTTGAAGCATGGGGTGTTCTTTGATTGCTTTCCTTATTAGTGGCGGTCGGGGACGAGCGATGGTCTTTTCCTACCAATCTATCCCCCTAGGGGCATGCGTAGTAGTACTTTGCTTTGAGGGCTAATAAGCTTTTGCAATAAGTATATGAGTTCTTTATGACTAATGTTGAGTACATGGATTATACGCACTCTCACCCTTCCATCATTGCTAGCCTCTTCTGTACTGTGCATTGCCCTTTCTCGCCTCGAGAGTTGGTGCAAACTTCACCGGTGCATCCAAACCCCGTGATACGATACGCTCTATCACACATACACCTCCTTATATCTTCCTCAAAACAGCCACCATACCTACCTATCATGGCATTTCCATAGCCATTCCGAGATATATTGACATGCAACTTCCATGATCATCATATACATGACTTGAGCATTTATTGTCATATTGATTTGCATGATCATAAGATAGCTAGCATGATGTTTTCATGGCTTGTCCGTTTTTTGATGTCATTGCTACACTAGATCATTCCACATCCCGGTACACTGTCGGAGGCATTCATATAGAGTCATATCTTTGTTCTAGTATCGAGTTGTAATATTGAGTTGTAAGTAAATAAAAGTGTGATGATCATCATTATTAGAACATTGTCCCATGTGAGGTTATCAAAATAAAAGAGGCCAAAGAAGCCCAAATAAAAAAAGAGGCCAAAGAAACCCACCAAAAAAAGAGAAAAAAACAAAAAAATGAAAGAAAAAGAGAGAAGGGACAATGTTACTATCCTTTTACCACACTTGTGCTTCAAAGTAGCACCATGTTCTTCATATAGAGAGTCTCATTGAGTTATCACTTTCATATACTAGTGGGAATTTTCATTATAGAACTTGGCTTGTATATTCCGATGATGGGCTTCCTCAAATGCCCGAGGTCTTCATGAGCAAGCAAGTTGGATGCACACCCACTTAGTTTCAGTTTGAGCTTTCATATACTTATAGCTCTAGTGCATCCGTTGCATGGAAATCCCTACTCCTCACATTGACATCAATTGATGGGCATCTCCATAGCCCGTTGATTAGCCGCGTCGATGTGAGACTTTCTCTTTTTTTTGTCTTCTCCACACAAACTCCACCATCATATTCTATTCCACCTATAGTGCTATGTCCATGGCTCACGCTCATGTATTGCGTGAGGGTTTAAAAGGCTGAAGCCCACTAAAAAGTATGAACCAATTGCTCGGCTTGTCATCGGGGTTGTGCATGATGGGAGCATTTTGTGTGACGAAAATGAAGCATGGCCAAACTATATGATTTTGTAGGGATGACCCTTCTTTGGCTATGTTATTTTGAGAGGACATGATGCTTTATTAGTATGCTCGAAGTATTATTGTCTTAATGTCAAATGATAGACTATTGCTTTGAATCACTCGTGTCTTAATATTCATGCCATGATTAGATTACATGATCAAGATTATGCTAGGTAGAATTCCACATCAAAAATTGTCTTTTTTATCATTTACCTACTCGAGGACGAGCGGGAATTAAGCTTGGGGATGTTGATACGTCTCTGTCGTATCTATAATTTTTTATTGTTCCATACCAATATTATACAACTTTCCTATACTTTTGTCAACTTTTTATACTATTTTTGGGACTAACATTGATCCAGTGCCCAGTGCCAGTTCCTGTTTGTTGCATGTTTTTTGTTTCGCAGAAAATCCATATCAAACAGAGTCCAAACGGGATAAAAACTGACGTAGAATTTTTTGTAATATATGTGATTTTTGGGAAGAAGAATCAACGCGAGACGATGCCGGATGGGGCCACGAGGCAGGGGGCGCGCCCTGGGCCCTCGTGGCCACCCCGTAAGGCAGTTAGTGCCTTCTTTTGCCGCAAGAAAGCTAATATCCGGATAGAGATCGTGTCCAAAATTCAGCCCAATCGTAGTTACGGATCTCCGGGAATTTAAGAAACAGTGAAAGGGCAGAATCAGGGAGCGCAGAAACAGAGAGAGACAGAGAGACAGATCCAATCTCGAGGGGCTCTTGCCCCTCCCACACCATGGAGACCATGGACCAGAGGGGAAACCCTTCTCCCATCTAGGGAGAAGGTCAAGGAATAAGAAGAAGGAGGGGGGCTCTCTCCCCCTCGCTTCCGGTGGCACCGGAGTGCCGCCGGGGCCATCATCATCACCGCAATCTTCACCAACAACTTCACCGCCGTCATCACCAACTCTTCCCCCCTCTATGCAGCTGTGTAACCCCTCTTTTACCCACTGTAATCTCTACTTAAACATGGTGCTCAACGCTATATATTATTTCCCAATGATGTATGGCTATCCTATGATGTTTGAGTAGATCCGTTTTGTCCTATGCTTTAATTGATGATCGTGATTGGTTTGAGTTGCATGTTTTATTATTGGTGCTATCCTATGGTGCTCTCCGTGTCACGCAAGCATGAGGGATCCCCGCTGTAGGGTGCTGCAATACGTTCATGATTTGCTTATGGTGGGTGGCGTGAGTGACAGAAGCACATACCCGAGTAAGCAGGTTGTTTGCATATGGGAGTAAAGAGGACTTGATACTTTAATGCTATGGTTGGGTTTTACCTTAATGATCTTTAGTAGTTGCGGATGCTTGCTAGAGTTCCAATCATAAGTGCATATGATCGAAGTAGAGAAAGTATGTTAGCTTATGCCTCTCCCTCAAATAAAATTGCAATAACGATTACCGGTCTAGTTATCGATTGCCTAGGGACAAATAAGTTTCTTGTGTGACAAAAAACTCTCTACTAAACCTAACTTAGTTGTGTCTTTATCTAAACATCCCCTACTTTTTATTCATGCGCTCTTTATTATCTTGCAAATCTATCCAACAACACCTACAAAGTATTTCTAGTTTCATACTTGTTCTAGGTAAAGCGAACGTTAAGCGTGCGTAGAGTTGTATTGGTGGTTGATAGAACTTGAGGGAATATTTGTTCTACCTTTAGCTCCTCGTTGGGTTCAACACTCTTACTTATCGAAAGAGGCCACAATTTACCCCCTATACTTGTGGGTTATCACACCCATCCCCGCCTCCCAATCTCTACTCCTAAAGAGGAGTCTGCGGTCGTGATGGTAGGTCATGGTACGTCGTTCGTTTCGATTGTTTCGCTTCCAATCGTACATCAGATCTCTTTCCTTCGCCCAGGTCTCTCCTGATGGAATAATCGACATATTATCTCCCCGTTTTCGGGTAATAATGCAATCTCTTTGCATAACAATCCACGATGGAGTGAAAGAAAAAAGGAGCGCCGCCTTCTCCCACCCCCGCCACGCCGCCTCCACGCCAGTGATGCTGACGCCCCCACCAAATGGACCACCACCCCATTGGTGACCCCGGCGGCCTAACACATGACGACCATTAAACCTAAGCATGCCCCCTGCCGCGATGCCCTAGCCGTTGCATGTCCCTCCACCGGCAGCCTCACGGCAACCGAGGAACGGGATCAGTGGCATCTTGGAACAACGAGAGGTGATGGAGAGAGGCTTGTAACGACATCCGGATATCCAGTAGTGGCCTCTCATCCGCCCAGCTCAGGTGGTTGTCTCCCATCCGCTGACACACCTTGTAATAAGGCGAAGCTAGGTTGGGTCATGCTTGGGCAGGCGTAGCTCGAACAGATGGAGCGAAGCGGAAGGTACATCAGGTATGAAGCTCCGTCGGGCGAGATGGCTGTAAAAGAAGTGGACAAGTTCTCGAAGATTCTTTGGCTTGTCGTGTTCGCCGGGCTCTCTTACTATTTTGTTATTGAGCATGCCAACTTACTGATTTGGCTTTAGGAATTGGCGGTTGGATTGAATAAAGTTACTAATACAAATTATTTTGATGCGTGCTAATGACATATCCCTAAACCTGCATTTCTATTGTTTGTGTCTCAGGGCTATATTGTGGTGGATAAGGCTGATGGGCATTGATGAATTTCATATGGAGCTTATAGCACGGCGAGGGAGAACCTTGATTTCTGTCTCGTGTTACATCTTGTACCGGTAATGTTTCATGTTGTGTTGGACCACCAAACTTTCAGAAATATGAGCATTAAGCATCAAAGCTTTCTCTTTCTCAGCATACAATTGATGTGGTTGTGAATGAATCATAGTTTAGATGAATATATAGTGAAGCTGGACTGAATAATTTTGTAGCTTGCCCCTAGCCCCTAACTGCATGTGTGCATGTACATGCTAAATTCGGTAGCGTGTTTTACCTTTGAGTAAAAGGGATTAGGTAAAAATTAGATGTAAGAATACAAATTTTCATAACATATACAAATTCCAAATTTATATTCAGTCTCATGGCCAGTTCAATTACTTCTCTTTTGATGTTATTGGTGATATAATAAATTGGCTTTTTAGTTTTCCATGTCATTGCAATTTAAAATAATTTAGTCCACATTGTTCTTTGGCTTGCCGTGTTCGTCGGGCTCTCTTACTAATTTGTTATTGAGCATGCCAACTTACTGATTTGATTTGATAAGTTGGCTTCGGGAATTGGCGGTTGGGATTGAATGAACTTGTTAATACAGATTCTTTTGGTGTGTGCTAATGACATATCCCTAAATCTGCATCTCTATTGTTTGTGTGTCAGGGCTATATTGTGGTGGATAAGGCTGATGGGCATTGATGAATTTCATATGGAGCTTATAGCATGGCAAGGGAGAACCTTGATTTCTGTCTCGTGTTACATCTTGTATCGTTGTTTCATGCTGTGTTGGACCACCAATTTTTCAGAAATATAAGCATTAAGCATTAGAGCTTTCTCTTTCTCAGTATGACAAATTGATGTGGTTGTGAATGAATCATAGTTTAGATGAATATATACTAAAGCTAGACTGAATAATTTTGTAGCTTGCCCCTAGCCCCTAACTGCATGTGCAAATGTACATGCTAAATTTTGTAGCATGTTTTACCTTTGAGTAAAAGGGATCAGGTAAAAAGTAGATGTAAGAATATAAATTTTCATAACATATACAAATTCCAAATTTATATTCAGCCTCGTTGCCAGTTCAAATACTTCTCTTTTGATGTTATTGGTGATGTAATAAATTGGCTTTTTAGTTTTCCACATCATTGCAATTTAAAACAATTTAGTCCACACTGTTTTGGAGATTAGTTTCGTCAGCAAAAAAATTATGAATTGAATTGGATGCACATATACTGGCACACTCACTGACATTTACTAGGTGCACATTCACTTTCCATGTTTAAATAATGTTAGAGACCCGACCTTTGTAGCAGCAAGTAGAAAGGAGCAGATCAAGGAACTAGAGCAGAAAAGAACAAAAAGATTGGGTATAGGCAGCATCAGGTAGAATCAGAGCACAGGAGGATACATGGTTCATGTTCAATTTACAATTTGCCCAAAAGCAACCAGCATATGGAGTAAGAAAAAGCTACTAAAAGAAAAATCAATAAACACCTACATGCCGGCTCCTCATTGGACACAACCAATCTCATTACTTGGTCCGTTCGGGGCTAGTGATGTGCGCTGGACGCTGACTGAAAGGTCGAAGCTTCCTCCTGTTTACCTGGTGGCTTTCGTTTAGTGTAGCTTCTAGGCCCTAAGCATCTGCAATATGCAGGCCCATGACAAATAATCTATAGATTGATTCTCATTTATGAAATATTTCTATTTTTTCCTATAGGGGCTTATCCAATAATACGTTGAAGGATACAGTCCCGCATTCTCTTAACTTACACAGTTGTATCTAGTTTTCTTCATGTGCATAAACATGTGAACGTGGTATGGTTATGTGTTATGAGTCCATGAAAAAATGATCATTTTCACAACCTATCCAGCAACCTATGCATGAAGTTTCTAATATGAGTAATACTATAAGATAACTTGCCAATTTTATTGAAACTTCGTGAGTTATCTTTTAGTTTGTTACTTGTAGCTATCTAATTCAATCTACATATTCAATTCGTAAATGCATAGATATTGTTGTCATATACTTGCTCTTTCTTTAAGACCACCAATGATAAGCTATGTTACGTTCCTTTTATATTGTTCCATCTGTATTTTCATATGTAAATGCAGCTTTACTGGAAATCCAATAAATAAAACCTTGTTTGGTATTGAAGAATAAATAGAAGATGAAGCAACTTGCACCTATTATATGGTATTTTTTTCCAATTCTAATAGTACTTACTTTTTTTGCCTTATAAATATGTTGGGCCCGTTCGAAGTGCGGTGGATGCGGTTGTGTTGGCATCGGGCGGCTGCGTGTGGGCCAAGTCCTGGCCAGATTCAACAGGGTTGTAGCTAGGATTTAGCTTGTGGCGCGAGGTGTGGGCAGAGGACCTCTGGGTCTCTGGTGGGGAGTGATCTGCCACGGCGGCTTGGGCGTGGCAGGAGTGGCTCCGGCTTGCCTGGTCTGTTCCAATTTGGATCCAGCTGGTGGAGGGCTTGGGCGTGGTGGGATGTGCACCCGGCCTGGCGGTGGCGTGCTGGCTTTGTTCAAGCCATCTCCTTTGGCGGCTGGTGTAGAGCGGGCAACACGGGGTGGTGGCGGAGATCCTTGCAGGTCGAGGCAATGGGCGTGGTGAAGGCGGTGCAATCTTGTAGAGACATCAATGTCAAGGATCTCATGGCCTGGCCTTGGATCTAGGGCTCGTGCTCAGGCAGACCAGATCTAGGCTCGAGGTGGGACGGTGGTTCCTACTTCGGGCAGGTGTGGTTGGGCTCGGTCAGGGTGATGCCCACGAGCAGCAAGATTTCTCCTTGTGGGCACGATCCGAGGTGGAGGTGGTCGTTACATTGCCACACCATCGAGTGCATCGGCGACGATGGTCACAGACGTGGCGTCGTGATTGCTTTCCTGGGCCAAGGACACGGGGCTATGGTCGAGGCTTGCTTCACGGCGGTCAGCAGCAGGCAATGGATACCCCTCCCCCGGTCCACCAAGATTGGCTGGGGACACAAGTGTGGTTGGTTCCTACCGTGGAGGCGCTGATCCAGACCCAGTTCCTGATGCTAGGCTAGCAGTGGATGGGATAACTCTGCTTCTTCTACTACGGTTCAGTCAGTTGCCACTGAATACTTATATCATGTTGTATGTCTCATCCCTGGAAGCAACCAAAAAGGTTATTCGTCTATGCTTTGAAATAGTAAGAAACATAGCTAATTATTCACCTTTAGGGTATAGCTTTTATAATATTCCTTATATTCCACAAGTTCTGGAGCTATTGAGTAAGCATAAATTGGTTGAACAAATTGAGGGTGCTCGTGAAATTTTCTTTGAAGTTCATCAAATCCCTTTGACAATGGTTAAAACAGATTGGCTTCAACTATTTCTCAACCGATTTCGAAGCCATTGGTTAGTTGCTGAATAATAATTGACATCTTTTTTGTAAACCTCTTTCTTTCTTGGTTCTTATTTAGCTGTTTTCAGTATGATCAAAGTGGATTTGGAGCAGGGTGACGACGTAACATACTGGTGATGCAATGACCAAGGAGGTTCTCATTTAGTTATATTCTATAGAATCAAAGTGGAAGGGCTTGTGGAGGAGATGTGATGACAACGATGCAACAAAAGTCTTAGGGTATCTCTAACACCGACCTTCAAACCGCCAGCAACCCTTCGGATGTGTTCTTTCATCGGACGCGGTCCTGTATCGGTCCGCAGGCCAGTCCGGACACGCTTTTCCCCACAAACGGAGACAAAGTGGGAGGGGGGCCTTTGCGAGCGTACGGACCGCTACCATGCCCGCTCTTGACTACCCTGACTCACCCAAACCCCCTTCACTTGCCCGTGTGCGTTCCCGATAGACGCCAGATGTCCTGCATTCATGCCACTGTAGAGCGGCCGCTTCGCAATGACGCATGCCCAAAGCGGATGTGGCATTTCACTGGCGCCGACATTGGAATGGCGCGTGCGTTATTTCATGTCCATATGCCCCCTTTTCTTATTATTTTTAGTATAGTGAGGCGCCTTATATCTCACATCTTTTATGGTGTTTCACTTTAGACGGCGTACATAGTAAGAGTGAGACAACAAAATGATGACACAGAAGCTACATATAGAGTTAAGGGGAACAATTGAGAGGATAAATGATGTATGGGAAGCAAGGGGCAATGATTGAGATACTAAATGATGTATGGCAAGATAATGTGATGGACGACAAGTTTAATGAAAAAGAGCAGCTAAAGTGATGCATGGTGTTTGTTAGAATAGAGAGAAAGAATGATTGTTGGCCCCTGACAACGCATGGGCAGTCAACTAGTTAGTTGTAGTGGTGTGCATTCTCTTTCCAATGTTCTTCCTCTTCCTCGTGACTTTTGATATTTCCTTAGAGCATCTCCAACAGAAGCTCAAAAAATCGGCGCGCTAAAATAATTTTACCGTGCCATTTTAGTATTTTAGCGCGTTGTGGCCGATTGAGTCCAGTAGAGGCACAAAAATATAGCGCGCAACGGACAGCGCTCAGCAGTCCAGCAGACGCACTAAAAAATAAAGCGCCACAAATACATCTACAATAAACAGGTCCCTGAACATTTACAAATAAGTCCATCTGATCAAAACAAAAACGCAATTAGGTTCCCAATGATTGGAGCAAGCTAGCTTGTTGACCTTGCAAATCATCTTCCGCCGGCCACGGCACGCGAGCTAGCTTACCGTGATCGTTGGAATCGCAAACGCGAGCTAGCTAGCTTTAGGTTCCTTAATCGTTGGAGCAAGCTAGCAGAAGGGACAACGGCGGCTCCCGGCCGGCACGCGCTCCCGGCCAGCGAACTCGAGGCGGTGAGCTGCAGCCGGCGAGTAGAAGGGCAGCGTCGGCTCTGCTACGTGCTAGGACGAGCAGAGACGAGCACGCAGAGAAGTGGCGGTGGTCGGCGGCGGCGCACTGCAGGGAATGGCTGCAACGGCGAGCTCGACGCGGGACGAGCAGAGGGAGCGGAGCAGTTGGTTTTCGCGCTTCAAATTGTCCAGCGTGATGTACGCCGCGCATCAAATATTTCACATGCGATGCAGAAATTCCCAGCGCGTTGGATGGATTTTGCAGCGTCTATTGAAGATGCTCTGCGCGTTAAATTGGCGTATTTTCCAGCGGGCTATTTTTAGCGTCTATGTTGAAGATGCTCTTATTATGCACTAAAATTAGGAATGTTTTATCAGTTATTTGTACGAGACGGTGAAAAGTAATAATAATGACCATCACGAGACGATGACGGCACACTCCACTGATAGCAAAGACAATGAAGATTAAATAGTACTAATAATGCACATGAAGCACGCTCCCTTCGGGTCTACTTTATCTGGTCAACAAAAGCTTGGACGCCGTGATCCGACGAGCCGCCGTCGGCCAGCGCCGCACGCGCCCTCTCCTTCCAGCTGGCCGCTCGTAGTCCCATCGCTCCCGCCTCCAGCCCGCTCATGACCTCCTCGATGGATAGATGGAGCGCTTCCCTTGTCACCGGCGTCGGCGCACGGACGCCGAGTCGGTACACATCCACCAGGAATTTCGCGTTGATGTTCTGGTCGGACCACCTCGGGCAGGCAACGACCGGCACGCCCACGGCGAGCGCCTCCGTGGTGGAGTTCCACCCGCAGTGCGTGACGAAGCAGCCGATCGCGCCGTGCGCGAGCACGTGCGCCTGCCTGCACCACGGGACGACCTTGCCTCTGTCGCACAAGGTGGCCGCCGTGACGCCGTCCAGGGTGCCCTGGAAGAGCACCGCGCGGTTGTCGTCGCGCATCACCCAGAGGAACGGCCGGCCCATGCTGGCCAGCCCCGCCGCTATCTCGGCAGTCTCGTCGTCGCCCGTCTTCACGAGGCTCCCGAACGCAACGAACACCACCGAGCGCGGCGCCTGCGCGTTGAGCCACGCGATGCAGCCGTCGTCACCGGAGGACCCGTCGATTTCGCCGATTTCCGGCTTGATGAGAGGGCCGACTGGTATAACCGGCAGGTGCTCGCTAAGCGCCGCGACGGCCTCGTGCTCCAGCTCGTCGAAGGTGCTGACAAACACCCACGATACCTTCTCGCGGATGACGCTGAGATCCGCGAAGAGCATCTCTCGCCACATGTCCTGGTCGGAGGCGTAAATCAGGAGGGGGCGGAGGTCGTCCATGGCGAGGTCCGGGAGCCCAGGGATCGCCAGTAGCGAGCGGCCGGACGCGTCGCCGTCCGGCTCGGGAAAGGCCGCGAGCGAGTGCACGTAGTGGTAGTACACGGAGAGCAGGGCGCAGGACTGGATCCACAGCATGCCGCAGGGGAGGCCCATCTCGCCAGCCACGCGGAGCGCCCACGGGACGAAGGCGTTGGTCACGACGCACGTCACCGGCCGCCCGGCCTCGGCCTCCCGGCGGATGAGCTCCTTGAGCGCCGCCGGTCCAGCGGCCTCGACATGGCGCGCCATGTCGCCGGCGTCGCTGAACCGTGGATCCTCCGGCTCCCACAGCCCGCCGCCGCGCAGGCGCTCGAACCGGAACCCCGCGCGCTCGTGGCCGTCGCCGTCGCCGTCCTCCTCCACGCGGACGGCTGCTCGGAGAGCGGTGGTGAAGGTGACTAGCACGCCCTTGGCGGCCAGGCGCCGGCCAAGGCGCATGAGGGGGTTGATGTGGCCCTGGAATGGGGTGGACACGAGGAGGGCGTGCGGCTGAACAGGCGGCGGCGGCGGCGTCATCATGGCGATTGTGTCCGTGGCAGCTGCTTCAACTACTATTGTCCTACACTCTTGAAATAGGCGATCTACCGCTGGCGCAAGCGTCTGCTGTTGGAGTTGCTGGGATTTTTGACAGCGAAACGTTGGGAGTTGCTGGGATTTTAGACTACTCACAAGCACGGCAACAAAAAATAGTCACCACAAATCTAGCTCAGCTCTGCTGTACTTCTCAACTTTCATCGTTGATGCCGATGACAGGCTCCCACTTGGAGTAATCAAGGACTTGAGCGGTATCGATGCATTGTTTTTTTTGCCTATACACATCTCCATCTTGTGATATCTTGCATACGACTGTTATACGTATACCCCGGATCATGTAACCTGGTCTATGATCTTCCCAAGTGGCTCATTAATTTACGGCCAAATAATGGACCGGTCACCCCGCAAAATAAAAGTAAAACAAAAGAGAACTGGTCGATGCGTCCACTGCAGCAGCTGCACGTACCATCATACTCCCCAAAAATGATGACATGAATGTATGTAAAACTAAAACAGTTTGTCTAACCCACCTCTAAATGTTTTCTAAAGATGTCACATCTAAACTTTTAATGTTACAAAAGGTGCAACAAAGAACAAAAAAAATACGTTAGATATATCTATTTTAGGCTGCGTTCGGTAGCCCTCCACTTCTCCACTCAGGAGCGGAGAGCGCGGAGCACCATATTAGCAGCTCCCCAAATTAAGGGCTTGTTTGGGACTGCTCCGCTTCATCAAAATCAGTTTCACTCCACTAAATTTACTTTGGAGCAGTTTCAAGCAGAAGTTGTAGCACTACCAAAGAAAATGTTTAGCTTCCATCTAGCTCCAGTTTCAAGAATGAGAAATTTAGTGGAAAGGATCTATTTGATTGGTTGAGGGCGGAGAAACGAAGGAGTATCCATTTACTGGTGGCAGTGGTGGGTAATTTTCACCAAACTCCAGTTTCTAGAGTTTTTTGAAGCACCCCCTGGGGAGCTTCATAAAAAACTAGGAGTTGTACCCCAGATTCTAGTTTTTTGCGGAGCGGCATATCGTGGAGCTATCCCTGTTTGGCTTGTACTTTCTGAAGCAGAGTTCAATTTTAAGGAGTAGAGCAGTCCCAAACAGGCCCTAACACTGCATGTTGCTCCGCTCCGGAGTGGAGTTGGAGAGCAGGAGATAGTCCGAACAGGCTCTTAATGACAAGTAATTCTGGACGAAGGGAGTACATCATATGACTTTCGGATCCAAATGACAACTCACCTTCGAACGAAGCATTTTACTTTTGTCGTTTTTAAACACCCAAGCTACTTTTGTGTCTAGTGCTCCCTCCTATCCAAAATAAGTGTCGTAGTTTTGAACTAAGGGTGAACTATCATTAGTTTAAAAACTGCTACACATATTATGGATCACAAGGAGTACTAGATAATTGTTTTTGCATTAAAATGAAAGCATAAATATTTTATTCCGTTTGTCTGTAATATATCTATCCACATTAATATGATTATGGAGAAGATGAGATTTTATTTGATGAACACTTAACTGGTAAGCATTTATTGACATACCAAAAAATATGATTTTATTTGGTAAGTCAATTAGTTCATGATTTATCTAGTAATATTAATGTGATTGTGTGGAGAAATAAGATTGCATTTGGTAAACACTTATTGGCTTACCAAAAATGGTATTTTATTTGGTAAGTTGCTAGGGTGGTACCTTTCGCTAGGTTTTATACAGGGTATATATGTTGTTCATACAGTTCTAACATATTTGCCCATAATATTCGAAATTGTTCATGTAATTCAAAAAGGTGTAAACATATTTTAGAAATTGTTCATTAAATATTTTAAAAAGTTCACGCATGCAAAACACATCTTCATGTAACTAAAAAATGTTAACACGTTTTTAGAAAGTGATAATGTAAATTATAAAATTGCAAAAAAATGAATATTAACTTCAAAAAAGTGTTCATGTATTCAGAAAAATGTTAGTCAGAATTTAAAAGTTTTTACATAATTTGGAAAATGTTCATCTAATAAAATATCTTCTCCTTATTACAAAAAGCGTCCATGCATATATTTTTAATTTTCCAATAAAAGTGTTAACGTAATTATGGAAAAATAATTATCTTAGAAATGCACACCTAATTTAAAGTGTTCTGCATTTAAAAGGATTCATGGAATTTCATAATACACATATAATAAAAAATACATGTATTTAGAAAATAGATTTAAGTCCTGTTAAGAAAATGGAAAAAGTAAAAATGGTATATTAAAAATAAATGTAAAAGGCTAAAATGAAAGAGAAAGAAAATTGAAAAGAAAGTAAAAATATATAAAAAGGGAAAAACCAATAGAGAATGGAAAATAAAAAATAAGGAAAACCAGAAAAGAAAAGAAAAACGACGGCAATTCCTCTCTACTACAATTGGTAACATGCAATGTTCAATATCTTATTTGCTGTTTAATGCCCACTGCATCATTTCATCGATCAAACACACAAGGGACACTTGCACTAGGCAACCAATTTTGCAGTCCTCTTTCTTGGTTTTGGGTTTTTGCTAGGTTTTGTATATCTTTATTTGTATTTTATTCTTACCCATTTTATTATAATTTATTTTATACTTTTGGTTTTTATTTTAATTCTTTATTCTTTATTTTATTCATTCAATAGCCCAAGTCCATTTTTTGATATGCAATAATATTATTCCCCCCTTTGCAATGCACATGCAAGTGTCAGTTTTAAAAAAATACTTGATCAATATTTTTAGACGTGAATTTTGTTAGAATTCTAGAATTATGAAAACATGTTCAAACATTTTGAGAAAAATATTTACATTTTTTGAAAAATATGCAAGTAAGAAATGTGCACTTTTATTACAAGTGCTCTTCGCTTTTATAAAAAAAACTATGAATTAAACCAAAAAAACAAAAGAATCTTCACGTTTTTCTAATAAGTTCAAATTTTTTAAAAAATGTTCACAATTTTCTTGAAAAAAACATGAACTTGGAACACATTGATGAATTTGATAAACTTTTCGTGTAATAAAAAATGTGGCGAATTTTGAAAACATATTCACGATTTTGAATATAGTTCAAAGAATTTAAATTCTCATGTATTGTAAAAATATTCCTAAAATTTAGAAGAAAAAGTTGTTGAATTTCAACATTGTTCACGAATTAAAAATATTGATGAATTTGAAGAAATGTTTGTGAATTTAAAAAGGAGTTCACCAATTCAAAAATGTTAAAAAAAATTAAAATATGGTCACGAATATGAAAAGTATTTAATAATTTAACAAACATGACTTGTAGAAAGCATAGATAATTTAAAATCTGTTCACAAATTCTAGAATGTTCATGAATTTTAAAAAACTGATTGAAAAACGAAGGAGGAAACAGAAAAGGAAATAAAAGAAAAACTAGAAAATAATATAAAAAATTAAAAGATACAATAATGAACTGAGAGAGAAAACAGAAAAGTCTGCAGGGAAAATGTTAAAATGAGAAAAATGGAAAAAGAAAATCAAACACGGAAGCATCCCAACAATGGAGCTAGCAATGCCAGCGCACTAGCGAACGGGCAATATTGCTCGCAGCAGGCCCTAGGAGCGTCGATAACTCGTCTATTGCTGTGCTCTTCTTAGTCCCATTAGACATGGGTCGGCCTAGCCACGTTGGGTGAGCCTTGTTGTAGTACTGCTTGTTGAGAAAAAGCTCTTTGTATCCTTCTTTTCTTTTGAGCTCCGTGTTTCACCTACGTATAGTGTTTTCCTGTTTTTTTAATAAATCATTGTTTTTGTTATTTTTAGAAATGTAATACAAATACATTTATAAAACAAAATTTCACTAAAAATGTCTGCGTTTTATTTTCGAAATTGTTCATCCAGCTCAAAAAATGTTCTTGCATTTTTATTAAATGGCTTATAAAATTGAAACGAATGTCCATTAAATTATAAAAATTTCATGACATTTTTCAAAATATCTTCATACTACCCAGCAAAATATTAACTGGTTTTAGAAATTATTCATGGTATTTTAAAAAATTGGCATGCAATGCAAAACTTTGTTTGTGCAATTTTAAATAAATTTTCATGACATATGAAAACTCATTGTAATAATTTTAAAAACTTTCACAACAATTATGAAGTGATTGTTCATGAAAATGTAAAATGTTTTCATGCCGTTTAAAAATGTTAATGTATTTAAAAATATGTTGACTAAATCTAAAATATTATTTGTGCATTTTTTTAAAAATGAAACATATTAAGATAATATTTATTTCATTTATAAAATGTTCATCACACTTAAAAACAGACATTTAGCAAAATATTTTTGAAAGTGTATAAATCCATTCACACATTTTTTTAAAATATTGACATGTAAGGAAATGCTTGTATACTAAAACTAGGAGGGTCAAAAAAATATTGGAAGCAAAGAGAACAAAAGAAAATTAATCCCAGAAGAAAATTGATAAAATCGATAAAGGATAACAGAAGAAGAAAAGTAAGTCGGAAGGTTCCCCAAACTAGTGACCACTTCACATAGAATCTTTCCCAAACCAATTGCATGTAATAGTGTTGGGCCAGCCCATTAGTGCACATGTTGTAGGTGACAAATTTTTACATCTAACACGGATCAGATTGGATCCAATTTAATTAGCCAACGCCCCACCCTCATGTCAGCATGACGCCATGCCCACATAGCACATGCGATATGCCTTGACGCTTTGCAAACAGGGGTGCCCTACAATCTTCAGGAATGAAATAAAGAAATTACTCAAGGTGCCAAATGAGACACTATCGGAGAAATATTTGGCTATGCCGAGTGATTTTGGCAACTCAAAAATAGGGCTTTCAAGTATTTGTGAGACAGTGTCTGGAACAAAGTCAGGGGCTTGATAGAAAAATTGTTGCCTGCTGGTGGCAAAGATGTGCTTGTCATGTTTGTTGCTCAGGTCGTACCTGTTTACTCAATGTCTTGCTTCAAACTTCCTAGAGGACCATGTCATCATATCCCTAATCAGGAAGTTTTGATGGGGAAGCAAGGAAGGAGAAAGAAAGGTTAGTTGGGGTTTCCTAGGAGGTCATGACTAGACCTAATTGTGTGGGAAGTTTAGGCTTCTCAATAGAACTTTTTAACCTTGCCCTGTTAGCTCGACAGGCATGGTGTAGACTCCAGGACACAAACTCTAAGTGCAAGTATCCTCAAGGCAAGGTATTTTCCTACTACGGATTTCGGGCACTAAGCTGGGCAGTTCAACGTCGTAGGTGTGGCGTGCGATCGTTGAAGGTAATGTAAAGAAGTTCTAGCCCAAGGACTCATTCGAAGAGTAGGCAATGGTGAAACATTTCAGATATGGTGTGACAACTCGCTGCCCCAAGATTTTAACATGATACCTATCACGAGCTTGTCACTAGATCCACCACAGTGGGCCAGTGTACTTATTTTACACAACACTGGGATTGAACAAGGAGTTTCCCCGAAACATTTTCACAGCTTTTGACTCTAAGGCGATCCTCTCTATTCCTTTATGCACTAGACAGGTTGATGATTTTTGGGCTGGAAATCATGATCTAAAAGGAATATTTTTAGTAAGATTAGCTTATCGGATGATTGTCACAACTAAGATCCACCGAGAGGCATGGCTTGATGGGCGGGGAGATTCGTCCAACACCGAGACTGAGCGATGATCATTGTGCAATCATGGAAGATACAAGTGTCATTGAAAATCATAATCTTCCTTTGAAGGTTGGCACAACTGTCCATCCCATCGACAGATTTGTTTCATCACCGAAACATGACTCAACAAGGAACTATGTCATGTGTGGGAACAATGATTCATGGTGACATTCACTAATGGAGTGCACCATGTCAAGGTGTGCTTGTGCCATTGAGGATCAATACGTCGTATATATCATAAGAAAAACAACGAAGCAGGAAGTGAAATGTTGGACATTCACAGTAATGGAGAGGCTCCATGATACAACTTTGATCCGAGTGTTCGTCACCTTATGGGCGATATGGCACTCCGGGCGGAAGGTGAGCCACGAGCACGACTTCTTAATCCCTAGCTGCACGCATTTATTTTTTGATTGGTTCATCACCAAAATAAATGCTAGTAGGCCGACGATGGGGCAGGTGCGCAGGCAAACTGAAAGAGGTGTCAAGTCGCACTAGATTTCCCAGCATAGGGCTACGACCTGGTACTCCACTTTGCATCATGTTTTCCTACTATTATTTATAGTGTTTTCATGCATTATAACACCTTGTGGAGTAATTCTAATGCCTTTTCTCTCATAATATGCAAGGTTTACACAAAGAGGGAGAATACCGGCAGCTGGAATTATGGACCTAAAAAAGCTATGTCAGAGATACCTATTCTACACATCTCCAAATGAGATGAAATTTTATGGAGAGTTATTTTGAAATATATAATAAATATTGGAGAAAAGAACTACCAGAGGGGGGGCTCCCAGGCGCCCACAAGGCACCAGGCGCGCCACCCCCTCCAGGCATGCCCTGGTGGGTAGTGGGGGGCCATGCCCACCTCTGATCCCCATCTGCTGGTACATAAGGTCTTTTGACCCCAAAAAATAAGGAGAGGACTTTCGGGACAGAGCGCCACTGTCTCGAGGCGGAACTTGCGCAGGAGCACTTTTGCCCTCCGGCGGAGTGATTCCGCCGGGGGAACTTCCCTACCGGAGGGGGAAATCGAAGCCATCGTCATCACCAAAAACCCTCTCATCTTTGGGGCGCCAATCTTCATCAACATATTCAACATCACCATCTCATCTCAAACTCTAGTTCATCTCTTGTGTTCAATCTTTGTATCAAAACCTCACATTGGTACATGTGGGTGACTAGTAGTGTTGATTACATCTTGTATTTGATGCTAGCCGGTTTATTTGGTGGAAGATCATATGTTCAGATCCATTATGCTATTTAATATCCCTCTGATCTTGACCATGAATATTATTTGTGAGTAGTTGCCTTTCTTCTTGAGGCCTCGAGATAAGTCATGTTGCAAATAATCATGTAAATTTGGTATTCGTTCGATATTTTGGTGATATGAATGTTGTGATTCCCTTAGTGGTATTATGTGAACGTCGACTACATGAAACTTCACCATATTTGGGTCTAAGGGAATGCATTGTGGAGTATTTATTAGATGATGCGTTGCTAGAGTGACAGGAGCTTAAACCCTAGTTTATGCGTTATTCCGTAAGAGGCTGATTTGGATCCATATGTTTAATGCTATGGTTAGATTGCTATCTTAATTCTTCTTTCGTAGTTGTGGATGCTTGTGAGGGGGTTAATCATAAGTGGGAGGCTTGTTCCAGTAAGAACAACACCCAAGCACTGGTCCACCCACATATCAAATTATCAAAGTAGCGAACACGAATCAAACAAACATGATGAACGTGACTAGATGAAATTCCCGTGTGTCCTCAAGAACGTTTTACTTATTAACTGAGACCGTTCCGGCCTGTCCTTTGCCACATGAAGGATTGGGCTACCTTGATGCACTTATTGTTACTATTTTACTTGATACTTGTTACAAATTATCTTGCTATCAAACTACCTGTTACCGACAATTTCAGTGCTTGCGAAAATTACCTTGCTGAAAACCACTTGTCATTTCCTTCTGCTCCTCGTTGGGTTCGACACTCTTACTTATTGAAATGAGTACGATTGATCCCCTATACTTGTGGGTCATCAAGATACTTATCTGGCACCGTTGCCGGGGAGTGAAGCGCTCTTGGTAAGTAGAAATTAGTAAGGAAAAACTTATACTACATGCTGAAATTTACTGTCACTTGTTACTATGGAAAACAATCCTTTGAGTGGTTTGTTTGAGGTATCTTCACCTCGACCAGAAACACAAAGAGTTGCCCCTCAACCTACTGCACCTACTAAAAATATTATTTATGAAAATCCTTCGGGTATGATAGAGAAACTGCTAGCTAATCCTTATGCAGGATATGGAACGAAACATCCTGATATGCATTTGATATATGTGGACAAAATTTGTGGATTGTTTAAGCTTGCAGGTTTACCCAGAGATGAAGTTAAGAAAAAGGTTTTCTCTTTATCTTTGGGGGGAAGCATAGACATTGTATAGGCTATGCGATGATATTGATCGTGGAATTGGAATCGATTGAAATTGGAATTTCACCAAAAGTTTTATCCTATGCATCTAATTCATCATGATCGGAATTATATATATAATTTTTGGCCTCGTGAAGGAGAAAGTATCGCTCTAGCTTGGGGGAGGCTTAGGTCAATGTTATATTCATGCCCCAATCATGAGCTCTCAAGAGAAATTATTTTTCAAAAAATTTATGCTCGACTTTCTCGTAATGATCAATCCATGCTCGATACTTATTGTGTCGGTTCTTTTATGAAGAAGACTATTGAATTTAGGTGGGATCTTTTAGAAAGAATTAAACGCAACTCTGAACATTGGGAACTCGATGAAGGTAAAGAGACATGTATTAAGCTTGAGTTTGATTGTGTTAAATCTTTTATGAATAGCGATGCTTTTCACAAGTTTAGCACTAAATATGGACTTGACTATGAGATAGTAGCCTCTTTTTGTGAATCAATTGCTCTTCATGTTGATCTCCCTAAAGAGAAGTGGTTTAAATATCATCCCCCTATTAAGCAAGAAACTAAAGAACAAGTTTTAGTTAAAGATGAAACTATCATTTACAATGTTGATCCAGTAGTCCCTACTGCTTATATTGAAAAACCACCTTTCTCTGTTAGGATAAAGGAATATGCTAAGGTGTCAACAATGGTTTGCAAAAGTAATATTAAAGCACCTAAACCCTCTAAACAAATTAAAGTAGAACCTAGTGTTGCTATGATTAAAGATCTCTTGGTCGAAAATATTGATGGGCATGTTATTTACTTTTGTGATGAAGTTGCTAGAACTGCCAAACCTGACACTAAAGATAAGAACAAGCCAGTTGTTGGCATGCCCATTGTCTCAGTTCAAATAGGAGATCATTGCTATCATGGTTTATGTGATTTGGGTGCTAGCGTGAGTGCTATTCCTTTTACCTTATACCAAGAAATTATGAATGATATAGCACCCGCTGAAATAGAAGACATAGATGTCACTATTAAACTTGCTAATAGAGATACCATCACCCCACTTGCGATTGTTAGAGATGTTTAAGTATTGTGTGGGAAAATAAAATGCCCTACTAATTTTCTAGTTCTTGGATCCCCACAAGATGACTTTTGTCCCACAATTTTTGGTAGATCTTTCTTGAACACCATCAATGCTAAGATAGATTGCAAGAAAGAAACCGTCAGTGTTAACTTTGGTGATGTGTCTCATGAGTTTAATTTCTCTTAAGTTTAGTAGACAACCTCATGATAAATAATTACCTAGTAAGGATGAAATAATTGGTCTTGCTTCTATTGCCGTACCTCCTACTGATCCACTAGAACAATATTTGCTAGACCATGAAAATGATATGCACTTGCATGAAAGAAATGAAATAGATAAAATATTCTTTGAACAACAA
Source organism: Triticum urartu (assembly GCF_003073215.2). Taxonomy (NCBI): domain Eukaryota; kingdom Viridiplantae; phylum Streptophyta; class Magnoliopsida; order Poales; family Poaceae; genus Triticum; species Triticum urartu. The sequence continues at coordinate 484,084,731 of NC_053024.1, forward strand.
CCTATCCTTAAAACACAATTTGCCTATTGAAATTCTAGGAGGTCCTTCTCCACCTAAAGGTGATCATGTGTTTGAATTAAAGCAATTGCCTGACACAGTGAAGTATGCTTATCTTGATGAGAAAAATATATATCATGTTATTATTAGTGCTAACCATTCAGAGCACAAAGAAGAGAGATTATTAAAAATTCTGAGGAAGCACTGTGCTGCCATTGGATATACTCTTGTTGATCTTAAGGACATTAGTCCCACTCTCTGTCAGCACAAGATTAATATGAAACCTGATGCTAAACCCGTTGTTGATCATCAGCGACATTTGAATCCTAAGATGAAAGAAGTGGTAAGAACTAAAATACTAAAGCTTCTAGAAGTAGGTATAATCTATCCCATAGCTGATAGTAGATGGGTAAGTCTTGTTCATCGTATCCCTAAGAAAGGAGGTATTACTGCCATTCCTAATGATAAAAATGAACTTATCCCATAAAGAATAGTGACTGGCTATAGAATGGTAATTGATTTTAGAAAATTAAAAAAAGCTACTACAAAAGATCATTACTATCGTGGAATTGTCATGACAGATGTCCTAGTGTGAGGACTTAGTCGTGAGGCCAACGCATCTATGTGGTAGCTTGAGAGGGGTTGAGCGGAATCGAGAGACGCAACGCAAGACAAGGGTTTAGACAGCTTCGGGCCCCGGGAAACATCATCCGATAACAACCCTACATGTTGTTTGTGGCTAGGTCTCATTACCATCATGAGGGAGTCGCCACAAACCGGCTCTCCCAGTTATGTCTAGCCCTAAGATTATTTCTCTCTCCCTCTTGGGGTGCCCTGCTCCTCCTTATATATGTTGGAGGAGCGGATTACATGTAGAGTCCAACTCGGATTAAGACTTAAACTATTCTGACTTCTCTTCATGGGATTCTTAACGTCTTGGGCTTCATAACTCCAGGCGAGTCTATCTACCGAGTTATGACTATCAACCAGTTATCAATGTCTGTCGGGTTATGACTGTCAACCAGTTATCACTGTCTGCCGGTTTATGATGGTCTGCCGGGTTATGACTTCCTGCCAGTTTATGATTGTCTGCCGCTTTATGATGGTCTATCGGGTTATCATCTAACTTAACACCTGCCGGGTTATCATCTGACTTAACACCTACCGGGTTATTATCCGACTTAACACCTGCCGGGTTATCATCTGACTTAGCCATCTGTCTTAACTGTCTGTCTTAACTACCCGCCGGTTTACCAAGTCCCAGCCGGGTTATAACTCCGGCCGGGTCATACCGCGGGGGTATATCCCCGACATTAGCCCCCAGTTTAATTTGGATTTATCCATGTTAAACTGATCCTAATCATCCTTAAGTCCTTGTCATTTCCTCCTTCTAGAAAATCCGGGTCAATAGGCCAACTTCATAATCAATTTGCTGACATTGGTTTGTCACAGAGAAATATTGTGAAGAATAACTCCTTTGACTCAGCTCCCAATGCTTAACAAAAATATTGGTCTTTGAAATACTCATCTGATCTTCAGCCGGTTTAAGAATGTAGAACTTGCCGATTTATAAATACTGATGGCACCGAGTCATAATTGTAGTTAACATCAAGCTTGAAAATATACCTCTTATATGCCTATCACTTGTAGCCCCCAAGTCTTAAGAAGTTAGCGCAGCAACAGCTTAAGACTTGCTTCAATATAAATGTCATAACCTTGAAGAAATCTGATTTGTTCATCTCAGTCACCAGTCATAAACGGAGTGTTCCACATATGTAGCCCACAAGTGCCGGGTTGTCATGCTTGCAGCAACCTGGGACTTATAATTGTCATGCTCATAAAAACTTCAACTAGTGTAGCCCCCAAGGCCGGGTCATTATGCAAATAATGAGCAGGGACTTTGAAAATATGATCATGTAGACTTTAACAGCAACGTGTAGCCCCCAAGGGACGGTTTAGTAAGATAATACTGAGCTGGGACTTTATTTATACTTCATTGAAAATAACATCATATGATGTAACTCTCATAACGAGGCTTGAACCCACGTCCACAAGGTTAAGAGCTTTGTGCTTTACCAACTGAGCAATGAATCTCTCAATATAATGGATTAAAACTCGTGTACCTTGAATTTTGACAGGAGCAATTGGTAGCCCTCAAGGGCCGGCTCATTATGATGTGATGAGTCGGGTCTTCGATGAGGTGAGCAAAAAATGACTTTGCATTAGCCCCCAAGTGTCATGGTGCATGCTTGCAGCAACATGAGGCTTGCATATTTGATATAATCTCAACTTAAATAATGTAGCCCCCAAGTGCCGGGTCGTAAGCCTGTAGCGACTCGGGACTACTCCCTCCATTGTAGAATAAATCGTATCCATTAATAAAATAATAACCATTGTGCTAAAAGCGACTTTGAAAACCTCAATCACAATATTGGTTATTGATAACCATAATAAAAATCCAGCCATGTTGGCTATTAAAGATTTGAATAATATAATCCAATGATTTATAAGCACATGATTCCAATGGCGCAATCCCAATATATACTGGCGACTTAACGTCCAAAGCCAGATCGGGTTAATAATACCTTTTCTCATACTGGTGACTTATAGCCAAAAACCAGGCTGGGTCAATAAACACCGGTTTATCATAAAGTGTTGTAAACCTCATCAAAAGAGAACATTTGACAAACAAAAGCATATGAAAACTTGTAGTCGAGGCTTTTCATGGGCTGCTAGGCCCAAAATCGAGGCTTTTCATGGGCTGCCAGGCCACTGAGTTAAACCATTTTACAAAGCCTTTTTAAGATGGACCTCAATCATAACCAATCGTCGTTTAATTTTGACAAGTTCAGGGTCTATGAGATTGACTTGTCAAACATTCGGCGGGTCATACCAGGTTTACCTGGACGGAGTGGCTTACTTAAAAAAGGCAGGATAACCCGGGGTTTTAGGTGCGTACACCTAGCTTTCAAGCCTGGCTTGATAGCCTATTACAAGTGTAGACTCTTTGTTCATTGCGAAGCAAAGAGTCCCCAAGCAATATTTTGAGATGTGCTCAGTGGGTGCCTATGTTTGAGTTGTGCTTTTGCAACACTCTCTTTGGCCCCTAAGTAATTTCCCCGGTGGCCTTACGCCGATCAAGAGGTGTAGCTATGGTTCGATCACGACCAAGCCCCCAAGTGATTTCTCTGGTGGCCTTACGCCTATCAAGAGGTGTAGCTATGGTTCGAATACGACCAAGCCCCCGAGTGATTATTGTGAGCTGTGCTCAAGGGGCACCTATGTTTGAGTTGTGCTTTTGCAACAGACTCTCTTTGGTCCCTTTAATTTTTCCTGAGAACTCAGACTTGCGAGAGATTATTCTTTTGAGCCAGAAATTCTTAAACAAGATATTGAGAGGTTCAAAGCTTTGTGGGAGACAACTTTCCCTTGAGCCAGATTTTAAACCGGAATCCTTCCTTTTAAGCCGGAAATTTTCTGACGACCTTTAAATTTGCACCAATATGGCGGTTTAAGGTCCTGCATTAAATAACTTTCAAGCCGGAGTAATTGCTCTTTTAAAGAAAGCAATATGTAACATAAAAAATATATTGGATAGACTTCACCTGATATGTTAAGCCAGAATTTATCTGCCATGGAGCTTAATGATTACTTCAGCGAAACTGAGATCAATCTCGGATGAGTCAGCCGTGGCATTTTAAACCGGTGCGGACAGGTGAATCGGACGCGGGGGCGGACAATAAGTCAATCACGTGTGTTGATGTAGCGGGGGTGGCAACCTGCGCAGAATGAGCGCTAGTGCAAAAAATAATATTTGCTCACGCCCCTTTTGCAACACCTTTTTGTAAGCAATAATGGTCCCGATGAATCAGTAGTGTTGACCTCTCCATCACGTGATCTCTTTAACTCCTTGAGAGAATTTAATACTCTGTTTGTTGCAGATTGTAATGCTCATAGTCTCCAATGCGTGCGCTGGCACTAGAACTTGGACGAAAAAACTCCAACTCCTCCTCTGGCCGGGATGACCAGAGTATTACTATCAGTATACCCCACCTCCACTCTCCATTCCCGCATCTACCAAGCCGGCCTGGCGTGTAACCGCGGCGGTGGATGTGAACCGCAACAGCTGCTGTAGGAGTGGTGCACTGAGTCGCGGCGGAGAGGCGTCGGTCAGGCGAGACCACAACGATATGGACAGCAGCAACTTGAGGCCGCCAGGTGGGACCATGGCCTGGACCCCCTTTTTTTCGTAGTCGCATCAGGTCTTGAGCAACTGTTTTTCTTCAGTCCTTTTTCCATGGAGTATGGGCTGGTTGGTTTGCCCTTGTATGCATGTACTTCTTCCAGCTTCAGACTCCCCTTAGTTTCCCCCCATGAGTGTACTTCCTGGCCAGCTTTGGATTGCAAATGGGATATAGTAATCCGAACGTACTAGGAGTAGCACTCTGCTTTGGTCGGCCCGTGCAAGCAGCCAACCGGAGCGGCAGTAACACACCGGCACCGCCGGAACAGGGCGGGTTGCAACTGCGGCGGCTCAAGCGCGGTTGTGGCGGCTCGGCAATGGAGCGAGGCACGGCAGAACTGGCCTGAGCGGGTCACGCGGAGAGGGCAGAGCCGTCGGTGATGGGGCGGGAGCATCGGGTGGTGAGGCGCGGCGGAAACGAACGGCTTGCCGGAGGCGGTGGCTCTACCGCGGGCGGCTTGGAGGCACATAAACCGGCGGCCGGGACGAAGGCGCGCAGGCCAACGGTGACTTAAGGCACCAGATGCCACGGTACAGTGACTCAGCAGTAGTAGAAACCGGTTCAGTAGCAGTAGAGGTCGGTTTACGGCGAAGGTGAACGGCGTCCGCGGCAGCTCGAGGTAGCTCGCGACTTGGAGGCGAGGCTAACCGGGGCGTCTCAGAAGAAGGCCGCGGCAGCGGGCGACTCAAAGGTTGAAACGGAAAACGTCTCGGAAGCAGGGCCACTTGGCAAGGCGGCAGCTAAAGCGGTACGGAACAATAGGTTGGTGTTGGGCAGAGGTGACCCGGCGGGGCGGAACCCGCTCGAGGCCTCGGAGGCCGGTCGACGAGGTGGTTTGACCAGGCAATTTGAAGGGTATAAGGCAATTTGATCCTCTGATGCTTGATGACTCGATGGTGACTCACGGGCAGGGCCTTGGCGAGTCGACTTGCGGCGGCAGCCCACGGCATGGCGAAGTGGAGGGACAAACCGGCTGCGGTTTGAATCAGGGGAGCGAGCCAGCAGCGGCCCTCGAACGACGTTTGACTGGCGGGGTGAGGCAGTGGAGGTGGAAACCGGCGACCCGTCGCGCCACTCGCGGAGGTGGTGAAGCGGGCAGCCGGTCCAGAAGTGAACCAGCTCGGGGGCTTAATGGGACCGCGAATGTAGTAACTCGGAGGACCGCAGACCGGCAGGTTGGAGGCACAGGTGAAACCGGCGGGTTGGAGCCAAGGCGGGCTCGCGGCTGTAGAGATGAGGGCGTGCGGTCGGTGGTTCAGGAGCGGCGCCGTCTTCGACCGCTCCGGTCAGGGCGGCCCAGGCGCAAGGTGAGCCGGCAGTGATGAGCGGGTTGCGGCCTCCACGTTGGAGGCGGAGGTGAGTGGACGGCTTGGAAGGCACGAGGCCAACAGAGACGGGACGCGGCTTTGTTGATTTTAGCTGGGGGCGGGTAAACCGGCGGGCTGCCGGGCATCGCGTGGATCGAGCCAGAAGAGGCCAGAGTCGGCCGGGCGCTCGAAGACACAGGAGAGGTCAACGAGGGCTTGAGGCGGCTCAACACTGTAAAGGTGGCGGCCATTGACCTGACGACGGAGGAGGCGGCTTAGTGCTTGATGCAGGGTGACTTGAAGGTGCAGCAGGTTGGCGATGCTCCGGCCACGAGGCATGGCGCAGGCGAAGACGGACTGGCGTAGCGAGGCACGGACCACAGCTGTAGAGGAGAAATCCGAGTCGTCGAGGCTGCGTGGCCACAGTAGTTTGAATAATCTGGGCCGTCCCCGTCTCTGGATCGTGGCCCCCTTTCTTTTGGAAACCGTGCTAGTGCTAGTACTAGCAATAATTAATCTCTTCTAATTGGATTCAGGTTCTGGTTTCCTTTGTCTTGTACCCAGACTCACGTGTGTGGCTTCCTTTTTTTGGAATTCTTTCCATCGCTAGAGTCCATCTCCATTGGATCAAGTAATTCTTTTTTAGAAATCAGCATCTACACTGGTCCAGAATGAGTCGATGCAGGAGGCTGGAGTTTAATAAATCGCCTTGGAACAGACATCGAGAGGTGGATTGGCCACAACTCGGCGGATCAGACAGAACCAACACCGCAGAATTTTTCCTGTCCGTCCCAGCATAACATCGGTTGCTTAGGGTGCAACCCTAAAATCTTTGTCTCGATCTTGTACACGTCATTCCTAATCGTCCGTCGATGATGTAAATCCTTGCGTGCTAGCTGACCCGGCTGACGAATTCGGTGCTGACGGAGATTCTTCTTAACCGGTGTTTTTTATTCGAGAAAATACGAACTTCTCAATCCCTTCGAAAAATCCCTTCAAGAACTCAACACCATCGTGCGCGGGCCCCATGGTGGACGCCAACTGTCGTGGAATTGTCACGGCAGATGTCCTAGTGTGAGGACTTAGTCGTGAGGCCAATGCATCTATGTGGTAGCTTGAGAGGGGTTGAGCGGAATCGAGAGACGCAACGCAAGACAAGGGTTTAGACAGCTTCGGGCCCCGGGAAATATCGTCCGATAACAACCCTACATGCTATTTGTGGCTAGGTCTCATTATCATCACGAGGGATTCGTCGTAAACTGGCTCTCCCAGTTATGTCTAGCCCTAAGATTATTTCTCTCTCCCTCTCGGGGTGCCCTGCCCCTCCTTATATATGTTGGAGGGGCGGGTTATATGTAGAGTCCAACTCGGATTAAGACTTAAACTATTCTGAATTTTCTTCATGGGCTTCTTAACATCTTGGGCTTCATAACGTCTTGGGCTTCATAACTCCAGGCGACTCTATCTGCCGAGTTATGACTATCAACCAGTTATCACTGTCTGTCGGGTTATGACTGTCAACCAATTATCACTATCCGCCAGTTTATGATGGTTTGTCGGGTTATGACTTCCTGCCAGTTTATGATTGTCTGTCGCTTTATGATGGTCTGTTGGGTTATCATCTGACTTAACACCTGCCAGGTTATTGTCTGACTTAACACCTGCCGGGTTATCATCTGACTTAACACCTGCCGGGTTATCATCTGACTTAACACCTGCCGGGTTATCATCTGACTTAGCCATATGTCTTAACTGTCTATCTTAACTACCCGCCGGTTTACCAAGTCCCAGCCGGGTTATAACTCCGGTCGGGTCATACCGCGGGGTATATCCCCGACAATTACCCTCTGCCTTTTATTGATCAAATGATAGAAAGACTATCTAAGCACACACACTTTTGCTTTCTTGATGGATATACTGAAGGAAATATGCCCTAGAGGCAATAATAAAGTTGTTATTTATATTTTCTTATATCATGATAAATGTTTATTATTCATGCTAGAATTGTATTAACCGGAAACTTAGTACATGTGTGAATACATAGACCAACAGATTGTTCCTAATATGACTCTACTTAACTAGCTCGTTAATCAAAGATGGTTAAGTTTCCTAGCCATAGACATGTGTTGTCATTTGATGAACGGGATCACATCATTAGAGAATGATGTGATGGACAAGACCCATCCATTAGCTTAGCACCATGATCGTTTAGTTTATTGCTATTGCTTTCTTCATGACTTATACATGTTCCTCTAACTATGAGATTATGCAACTCCCGAATACCGGAGGAACACTTAGTGTGCTATCAAACGTCACAACATAACTGGGTGATTATAAAGATGCTCTATAGGTGTCTCCGATGGTGTTTGTTGAGTTGGCATAGATCGAGATTAGGATTTGTCACTCCGATTGTTGGAGAGGTATCTCTGGGCCCTCTCGGTAATGCACGTCACTATAAGCCTTGCAAGCAATGTGGCTAATGAGTTAGTTGCGGGATGATGCATTACGGACGAGTAAAGAGACTTGCCGGTGACGAGATTGAACTAGGTATGATGATACCGACGAATGAATCTCGGGCAAGTAACATACAGATGACAAAGGGAACAATGTATGTTGTTGTGCGGTTTGACCGATAAAAATCTTCATAGAATATGTAGGAACCAATATGAGCATCCAGGTTCCGTTGTAGGTTATTGACCGGAGAAGTGTCTCGGTCATGTCTACATAGTTCTCGAACCCATAGGGTCCACACGCTTAACGTTCGATGATGATTTGTATTATGAGTTATGTGATTTGATGACCGAAGTTTGTTCGAAGTCCCGTATGAGATCACGGACATGACGAGGAGTCTCGAAATGGTCGATACGTAAAGATCGATATATTGGAAGGCTATATTCGGACATCAGAAAGGTTCTGAGTGGTTCGGGTATTTTTCGGAGTACTGGAGAGTTATGGGAATTCGCCGGGGGAAGTAGTGGGCCTTAATGGGCCATACGGGAAAGGAGAAAGGGGCCTCAAGGGGTGGCCGCGTGCCCCCGCATGGCAAGTCCGAATTGGACTAGGGAGGGGGCGGCGCCCCCTCTCTTTCCTTCTCCCTCTCCTATTCCTTCCCTCTCTCCCCTCTTGGAAAAGGAAGGGGACTTCAACTAGGATTGGTAATCCTAGTTGGACTCCCCCTATAGGCGCACCCCTCCTAGGCCGGCCTCCTCTTCCCCTGTGACGCCCCAAGACCAGCGCTCCAGATGCCTTTCATGGATTCCGGGTTTCGTCGTGTGATTTGCTCAGTTCGTTGCATTCATCATTGCATCATGTGCATTGCATCATGTTATCACACAACCTTTTTTTTAAACTCATCTAAATAAAATGCATAGATCTTTGATCTATTTAAATTGAGGGAACTCACATGGTGATTTCTCTATATAACATATCCTCCCAATATATTAGGGAGCTATAGTAAATATTCTAACACACTTGCATTTGAAACTCCTTTCGTCTCTAATATTTTGAAATCCTTGCTCTTTCTCCCTTTGCTCCAATCTAGTTGTGGTGCTTTGATAATATGTCAAAGTAGTCGCATGCCATCTCCGGCAATTTAGATTGTTTGGTCCTCCATATAAATCCTTTGGCTCCTCTTCTCTTTTCCTCTTTCTTTTATGGTATATGGAAAAGAAAACCTTTCTTGTATTTTTTTCTTTCTTTTGGCCAGCCGAGCCATCCTTCCGGCCTTTTCCAGTTCCCTCCGAGATGGGCCAGAACCCAGGCCGGCCCATTCAGCCAACATGCCCAACCATCCATCCTAACCCTAGTGCCAACCCATTCCTCTCCTCGATCCCCCTCGTCCTCCTCCCGAGCGCCGCCTTCGCCCGATCCCACCTCTCTCTCGATCCCGGCACATAGCCAGCGCCACGATGTCTCGCTCGCGCCCGATCCCTCCTCTCGCTCATAGGCCCTCTCCTCTCCTTGCGCCTCGACCCGACCCCATCTCCCTCTCTCTGGATCCCCACGCACAGCCACCCAACTCCCTCTATCGATCGAGCTGCCGCCCTGAAGCATCTCCACCAGAGCACGCCCGCCATGCTCCTCACCCTCTCATCCCTCCCTCGCAGCCTACGCGCACCTCCAGCCTGCGTCCTTCACCGCTGAGGGAGTCCTGGATTAGGGGGTCCTCGGATAGCCAGACTATATACTTTGGCTGGACTATTGGACTATGAAGATACAAGATTGAAGACTTTGTCCCCTGTCCGGATGAGACTCTCCTTTGCGTGGAAGGCAAGCTTGACGATTCGGATATGTAGATCTCCTCCCTTGTAACCGAATCTATGTAACCCTAGCCCCTTCGGTGTCTATATAAACCGAAGGGTTTTAGTCCGTAGGACAACAACAATCATACCATAGGCTAGCTTCTAGGGTTTAGCCTCTCCGATCTCATGGTAGATCAACTATTGTAATACTCATATCATCAAGATCAATCAAGCAGGAGGTAGGGTATTACCTCCATCGAGAGGGCCCGAACCTGGGTAAACATTGTGTCCCCCGCCTCCTGTTACCATCCGCCTTAGACGCACAGTTTGGGACCCCCTACCCGAGATCCGCCGGTTTTGACACCGACATTGGTGCTTTCATTAAGAGTTCCACTGTGCCGTCACTGTAAGGCCTGATGGCTCGCCTTGTTGTCGGGGACAACGTTACCTCTGGGGGAGCCCTGGCTGTAGGCCAAACTCTCTGATTAGGCGGCTTCGTCGTGACCGCCCCATCACCCGTCGCGCCGATGATGACTTCTCGGGTCATCAAAAACATCCTCCACGTCGGCTCGGGATACACTGAGCAGATGGATCCAATGGAGCTCTCTTCTTTGAACGAGCTCTTGGATCGCATCACCGCCTTGGGAGTCGCTACGGACTATGATCGGATCGGGCTTAAACCCAACCAAAGGGAGATTAACTCTCCGCCGGTTACCCATCAGATAGCGGTGGTGGAGGAGCGATGCAGCGATTCTTTCTCTATTTTGAGGACAAACTACGTCCGGATTCCCGAGCTCTCCGAGCCGAACACCTGTCTACAGGAGGACATGGCCCAAGCTTCGAACCTAGAATCGAACAGCGGGCTAGTACCGTTGGACAATGTCCCAGAGTCCGAACTACCAAGCTCGGAAACTCCTTTGGGTCTCAAATCGGGCCAGGGCTTGGATTTAAATCTACCCACCCACCCTCACATAAGTGATCTTTCCCATATTAGACAAGAGCCCCTAGAGACAGTACATCACTATTGGGCCAGATTCCTCCTTGCAATAACCAAGGCGAAAGACTGTCGCGAGGAAGACGCAATTTCATTCTTTTGCAAAAATTGCACGGACAAGGGAATCCTCAACGCCATAAGTCGCCGTGATATAACACACTTCGCTGACTTGGCGTCCATAGTATGGAAGTACTGTGCGATGGAAAGCACTTGGAAATCCCAAACACAATTCTGGGATCCTTCGGCTCTAACTAAACCCTCTGTCCGAACTAAAAGGGTGTACTCTCATAAGTCACCCAATCCAATTACAAAGAAGCGAAAACCCACTATAGGGCGCGGAACCGTATTGGAGGGATGGCTCAATGGGCCATGCAAAATTCACAGTACATCGGATACCATGCCAACACACAGCCTTAGAGCATGTTGGATACTCCGGCAGGTGGCCTGGAGCGGCGAAGACCTCCTCGTCAATAATACCGCAGAGCACCCTCCCATGGAAAATAACAATACAGTACTGACAGTCTTCGAGACTTTCGCCTCAAACAATAGGCGCAAGCGGGCACTTCGCAGCCTCGCAGAAGTTTGCCACGTGGCAACGATAAATCCATGGAACGACACGGCCATAACCTTCAATGCCAGTGACGAACCTCAATTCCGCACAGCCCGAGCTCCAGCCGCTTTGGTCCTTAGTCCAATTGTGGACGGCTTCCGGCTTACTAAAGTACTCATGGACGGTAGCAGCGGATTAAACCTCATCTATGAGGAGACTCTTCGAAAAATGGAAATAGACAAGAGCCGCATTAAGCAAAGAGGCACGACCTTCAGAGGAATCATCCCTAGTCGGGAGGCACGATGTGCGGGAAAAATCACACTAGATGTGGTATTCGGCACGCCGGAGAATTACAGGTCCGAAGAAATCACATTCCAAGTGGCCCCGTTTAGTAGCGGATACCACGCCCGAGGGAGTCCTGGATTAGGGGGTGTCCGGATAGCCGGACTATACCTTCGGCCGGACTCCTGGACTATGAAGATACAAGATTGAAGACTTCGTCCCGTGTCCGGAAGGGACTTTTCTTGGCATGGAAGGCAAGCTTGGCGATACGGATATGTAGATCTCCTACCATTTTAATCGACTCTGTGTAACCCTAGCCCTCTCCGGTGTCTATATAAACCAGAAGGTTTTAGTCCGTAGTGTTGGAAATATGCCCTAGAGGCAATAATAAATTAGTTATTATTATATTTCCTTGTTCATGATAATCGTTTATTATCCATGCTACAATTGTATTGATAGGAAACTCAGATACATGTGTGGATACATAGACAACACCATGTCCCTAGTAAGCCTCTAGTTGACTAGCTCGTTGATCAATAGATGGTTACGGTTTCCTAACTATGGACATTGGATGTCATTGATAACGAGATCACATCATTAGGAGAATGATGTGATGGACAAGACCCAATCCTAAGCATAGCACAAGATCGTGTAGTTCGTATGCTAAAGCTTTTCTAATGTCAAGTATCATTTTCCTTAGACCATGAGATTGTGCAACTCCCGGATACCGTAGGAGTGCTTTGGGTGTGCCAAACGTCACAACGTAACTGGGTGGCTATAAAGGTACACTACGGGTATCTCCGAAAGTGTCTGTTGGGTTGGCACGAATCGAGACTGGGATTTGTCACTCCGTGTAAACGGAGAGGTATCTCTGGGCCCACTCGGTAGGACATCATCATAATGTGCATAATGTGACCAAGGAGTTGATCACGGGATGATGTGTTACGGAACGAGTAAAGAGACTTGCCGGTAACGAGATTGAACTAGGTATCGGGATACCGACGATCGAATCTCGGGCAAGTGTCGTACCGATAGACAAAGGGAATTGTATACGGGATTGATTAAGTCCTTGACATCGTGGTTCATCCGATGAGATCATCGTGGAACATGTGGGAGCCAACATGGGTATCCAGATCCCGCTGTTGGTTATTGACCGGAGAACGTCTCGGTCATGTCTGCATGTCTCCCGAACCCGTAGGGTCTACACACTTAAGGTTCGATGACGCTAGGGTTATAAAGGAAGTTTGTATGTGGTTACCGAATGTTGTTCGGAGTCCCGGATGAGATCCGGATGTCACGAGGAGTTCCGGAATGGTACGGAGGTAAAGATTTATATATGGGAAGTCCTGTTTCGGCCATCGGGACAAGTTTCGGGGTCATCGGTATTGTACCGGGACCACCGGAAGGGTCCCGGGGGTCCACCGGGTGGGGCCACCTATCCCGGAGGGTCCCATGGGCTGAAGTGGGAAGCGATCCAGCCCAAAGTGGGCTGGGGCGCCACTTTCCCCTAGGGCCCATGCGCCTAGTGTGGGGAAACCCTAAAAGGAAGAGTCCTAGGAGGGGAAGGCACCTCCTAGGTGCCTTGGGGGGGGGAGGGAATCCTCCCTTGGCCGCCACCCCAAGGCCCATCTACGGCTGCCGCCCCCCTAGGGGTGGGAACCCTAGAGGGGGCGCACCCTCCTCCCTCTCCCCTATATATAGTGAGGCCTGGGGCTGCCCATAACACGCGATCTGATCTCTGCCTGTTGGTGCAGCCCTCCCTCTCTTTCTCCTCATATCTCGCGGTGCTTAGAGAAGCCCTGCAGGATTGCCACGCTCCTCCATCACCACCACGCTGTTGTGCTGCTGCTGGATGGAGTCTTCCTCAACCTCTCCCTCTCTCCTTGCTGGATCAAGGCATGGGAGACGTCACCGGGCTGTACGTGTGTTGAACGCGGAGGTGCCGTCCGTTCGGCACTAGGATCATCGGTGATTTGGATCACGACGAGTACGACTCCATCAACCCCGTTCTCTTGAACGCTTCCGCTTAGCGATCTACAAGGGTATGTAGATGCACTCTCCTTCCCCTCGTTGCTAGTCTCTCCATAGATTGATCTTGGTGACACGTAGGAAAATTTTGAATTATTGCTACGTTCCCCAACACGTAGGACGAACAACAATCATACCATAGGCTAGCTTCTAGGGTTTAGCCTCTCTGATCTCGTGGTAGATCTACTCTTGTATTACCCATATCATCAATATTAATCAAGCAGGACGTAGGGTTTTACCTCCATCAAGAGGGCCCGAACCTGGGTAAAACATTGTGTCCCCTAGCTCCTGTTACCATCCGCCTAGACGCACAGTTCGGGACCCCCTACCCGAGATCCGCCGGTTTTGACACCGACAACGCCCTTTTAGGGCGAGAGGCATTCACGATCTTCCAAGCTATACCCCATTACGGGTACATGAAGCTCAAGATTCCCGGGCCCAATGGAATCATCACTCCAGCTAGTGATCTGGACATAACACTCCGCGCTGAAAACAAAACCGCTGCACTGGTTCTCGAAGCGTTCTCCGAAGCCCTCACGGTCGAAGAACTAACTACGCTGCGCTCTATAGTGGACATGGACGACGTGATACTTGACAAAAGACCCAAGTCCACCTCTTTTAAACCAGCGGATGAAATAGTCAAATTCCAGGTCCACCCAACAGACCCTTCAAAAACAGCATCCATCGGGGCACAAATGAACCCCACAACAGACACCGCACTGCAGGAGTTCTTATGCGAGAATTGGGACATCTTCGCCTGGCATCCCACGCAGGCTGGCCAAGCATAGCCTAAACATTCTAAAGGGATACAAGCCGGTCAAGCAAACTCTTCGGCGTTTATCTGAACCCAAGCGACAAGCCATGGGAGAAGAACTCGAGGCCGGATTCATTAGAGAAATAAAACATCCGGACTGGCTAGCAAACCTGGTGATGGTACCAAAGAAGGACAAATCCTGGCGCCTATGCGTCGAGTTTAAGGACCTTAACAAGGCTTGCCCCAAGGATCCCTTCCCCCTCCCCCGCATCGATCAAATTATCGATGCTACCGGGGGACACGACTCGTTGTGTTTCCTTGACGCATACTCTGGATACCATCAAATCAAGATGGCGGAGCCCGATCAAGCCGCAACGGCATTCATTACTCCATATGGCCCCTTCTGTTTCAGCACCATGCCTTTCGGGCTCAAAAACGCCGGTGCGACCTATCAATGCATGATCCATACATGCCTAGAAGCACAAATCGGCAAAACAGTGGACGCATACGTAGACGATGTGGTAATCAAAACCAGACACGTCGAATCTTTGATAGACGACTTGAGGCTCACGTTAGACAATCTCCGAGCATATGACATTAAGCTCAATCCGGAAAAATGCGTTTTCGGCGTACCCGTCGGAAAGCTCTTGGGCTTCATCGTTTCCAACAGAGGAACTGAAGCGAATCCGGCTAAAATCCAAGCTCTGTCACAGTTGGCTATCCCGACAAACCTCAAGCAAATCCAGAAATTAACTGGATGCGTGGCTGCCTTAAGCTGCTTTATCTCCTGATTGGGAGAAAAGGCATTACCTCTTTATCGCCTTCTTCGGCACACCGAACACATCGAGTGGACGGACGCGGCTACGGCCGGATTGGCAGAAATAAAAGCTGCCTTGGCCAGCAACCCAATCTTGGCCGTGCCAAATATCGGCGAACCAATGTTGTTATATATAGCGGCAACACATTAGGTTGTAAGCGTGGTTCTCATCGTCGAACAAGAAACGGACGGACATAAGTTCCTGCTTCAAAAGCCGGTATACTACGTATCTACTGCCCTCACTCCATGCAAATCCCGGTACCCACATTATCAAAAGATAGCATACGCGGTCTTCATGGCATCCCGAAAACTACGACACCACTTTCAAGATTGTTCAATTACGGTGGCCTACGAGGTTCCACTCAACGACATTATAAACAACCGCAATGCCACGGGCCGGATTGCTAAATGAGCTATTGAGCTCCTCACGTTTGACATATCATACAAACCACGGCGAGCCATTAAGTCACAAGTACTGGCCGATTTCGTCGCCGAATGGACAGAAGCCGAACTCCCTAAAGAATACGGCGCGTACTCCAATTGGATCATGCACTTCGACGGCTCTAAAACGCTGGCGGGTCTGGGGGCAGGCGTCGTCCTGACATCCCCAACCGGAGATACAGTCCAATACGTACTCCAAATATTATACACAGATTCCAACAACGCAGCCGAATATGAGGCCCTGTTGCATGGTCTCCGGATGGCAGTCTCCATGGGCATTCAATGCCTAGAGGTGCATGGGGATTCGAACCTCGCAATATCCCAGATAAATGGAGATTTTGATGCCAAGGACCCAAAAATGGCGGCTTATCGCAATGCCATCCTCAAAATGTCAGCTCGATTCAAGGGGCTCGAATTCCACCCTGTGGTTCGAGAAAACAATCAAGCAGCGGATATCCTCGCCCAAATCGGTGCTAAGCGTGACCCTGTCCCACCTAATATTTTCCTGGAAAGGCTGTTTAAGCCATCCGTGGTGTGGGACAGGGAGACCGGCAACAACAGTCCGGATCCGGCCACAACACCAGCCCCCGAACACTCTGACGTAATCAGAGGCTCCGCCACCGAGATAACACCTTCGGCCCACGTGATTATGGCTGTCATCGCCCCGTGGACAGAACCCTTCTTGGCTTACCTAAATAGGCAAGAACTCCTGAAGGACCAAAACGAGGCATGTTGCATTGTGCGGCGGTCTAAAGCTTACAAGGTCCATGAGGGAGAGCTTTATAAGAAAAGCGCTACCGGAGTACTGCAATGGTGCATCTCTGAGGAGGAAGGACGGCAACTTTTGGCAAAAATTCATGCTGGACTCGATGGCCATCACGCCACAGCTCGGGCCCTTATAAGCAAGGCCTTCCGTACATGTTTCTACTGGCCGAAAGCTCGAGCAGACGCACAGGACCTCGTTCAACATTGTGTCGGTTGCCAGCTCTTTGCAAACCAAAGCCATATGCCACCTACCGCTCTCCAAACAATCCCCATTACTTGGCCCTTTGCGGTCTGGGGGCTTGATATGGTCGGACCCCTTAAAGGAGGAAGCCATAAGAAAAAGTACCTGTTGGTCATGGTGGATAAATTCACAAAACGGATAGAGGCCAAACTAGTTAAAACGGCCGAATCCGGACCAGCGATAGATTTCATATCTGGGGTTGTACACCTCTATGGTGTCCCCCGTAGTATCATCATCGATAACGGCTCGAACTTTACAGCCGATGAGGTAAAAACTTGGTGCAGCAAAATGGGCATTAAGCTTGATTATGCATCCGTCTATCACCTTCAAACTAATGGTCAAGTCGAACGAGCAAATGGTCTTATAATGAGCGGCATTAAACCCAGACTAGTGCGATCCTTGAAGGAATCAGATACGCACTGGGTCGAGGAGCTCGACTCCGTACTATGGGGGCTGCGGACCACACCAAATCGCACTACCGGATACACACCTTTGTTTATGGTGTACGGCGCAGAGGCGCCACTGCCCTGCAACATCATTCATGACTCACCTCGTGTGTGCATGTACGAAGAGAAAGAAGCCAAGCTAGATCGGCAGGACAGTTTGGACGCCCTGGAGGAGGAGCGTAACGTGGCAAAAACCCGATCCGCATTCTATCAACAACAGGCACGACGATATCAAAGCAGAGAAGTACGGGCCAAAACTTATAATGTTGGCAAACTCGTTCTATGCCTACCAGAGAAGAAAAAGGACAAGCTCAAACCCAAATGGGAAGGTCCCTTCATTATTGACAAAGTTCTGACCGGTGGAGCGTATCGTCTACGGGATGCATCGGACAATCAACTCGAGCCAAACCCATGGAACGCGGCCAGACTCCGAAGGTTCTACACCTAGCGCCGGACTCCGTGTTCGTCTCCTTACCTCCGTCAATATATATATATATGTTATCTATATTTTTCTGTCTTTCTTCCTTTTCTTCGCGGCCTTCAAAGGTTAAACTGTGTCTTGATTGCACAATTTGTACGCGCTAAGTGCGCTCATTATACCTGGGGGGTTCTTATACAGAAGCTGAATATAATTATGTTCCGGGCTCTATGCCTGCTGCACATGTGTTATTTTTACACATGCACCTTTTCTGTGCCATTATATGCATCGATATGACTTAAGTTTTGGCCAAGCTAGGTTGCTTGGCTCTTGTGTTTATGCCCTACGTTCCCGTTAATTCGGCTAGGGCATAAGGGGAGCACCTCTGTGATTGTTACTGCCGGGTCAGCCGGACGTGTATCTCAGACTGGGTGAAGCCGAAAGCTAGCGTTCTTAAGGGAATATTCGGTCGGCGAACAAAGGATGACCTTTTTAATTATTAGAATACATACCCCCAGATGTTTATATCCTGCGTCTCTTGTCGCAGTTCGGACATGCACATTAATACATGCGTACCCAGGGAAAGGAACCCTTAACGGAACTATTCTCCCTGGAAGATGTTTCTTACTATCCATGTAATATAACATAACTAGTTGGATACTTGTCTGTTCAAGAACTTATGACCCCTACGCCTGGTTTCCACACATACCCCGGTTTTTACATAACTGAGCGGGTATTCGGATACACTCCGGACTGTCGGGTCCGGAGGTCGAAGCGAAAAGGTCCGCCATGACAAATGATTTACAATTCGGCTAGGGATAATATATGTCACTCGAAGTACAAAGTCACTTAGACTGACTAAATTCTTCTTCTATACCATCCAACAGGCTGTCTAGCCTACAATCCTGTTGGGAATACTTTGCGGCTAATTTCACCTGGTCATACACCAAGCTGACAGGGATCTCTTTCCCGTCAGGCCCTACAGGTCCGACCTCGGCCATATGGTTCGGGTCAGCCTTGGTATATCGAGTCTTCACCATGGCCCAGGCTTCCCTTGCACCTTGTCGGCAGGCAGATATCTTCCATAATCGGAAGCGCCACCACGCTCCCTTGAGTATCTCTACAAGCTCTCCCATGCCTCCTGGCAGGGAGGCGGATGGCCAAAAGGCATGGGCAAGGTCCTGAATCACTTGCCGAACTCGTTCGTGCAGTTGTGAGAGCTCTGGCAGAAGATCTCCCGCAGACCCGGGCATCTCCTCTCCAGGACGGCCCGTCAGCATACCTACAGATATAGCTCCGTTAGCTGGTTTCTTCGCCGAACTCTATAGGAGTTCGCTCAAGCACTTACCGAAAATGCTGCGTCGAAGCCTTTTATTCTCCTTTACGGAGTCAGCCAGCTGGGCCCGAACATCCTTCAGTTCAACATCCAGCCGGGTATTGGCATCTTGGAGATCGTTTTTCCCCGCCTTACTTGTGTAAGCACGCGCTCGCCAGCCTTCAGCTATCGTTGAGCATGTTGCTCCTTCGGATTCACTCCGGGATCATCTGTAGAATCTATTGATTAGATTAGCATGCAAGCCAAATATTAAATGGTACATCTCGTTCTTCTCGATATGAACAAGGGCTACCAGATGGGGCCTTCTGGGACTCCTCCTTTTGGAAACTGCGGCCCGTAGCTGGGCTTTGCACTCCTCCAGCTCTTGAGACAACTTGGTATTCTTCTCAGTAAGAACCTATGCAAATAAAGATCCTTCAATCAGTTCTGCCAACTGTTTCAAGTCTCAGGGGCTACTGGTATATATATAATTATTAGATTTTCTTACTCGTATATCCTTTACATACTGGTACGTGGCTCTGGCAAGACCATTTTGAGCAGCTCGGATGTACGAGTCCCCCGAGTTGAAGGCATCAAACGCCTCTTCAGAAAAGCCAGGGTCGCGGAGTACGGCCCGGCGACGCCTGTGCTTCATGGCACTCTCCACTTCGGAATTTGTGGCGGACAGCCTATCCGCATCCTCGGTAGGAGGAATATCCGACGTTGTCCCCACGTTAGCATCTGCCTCCAGGTCCGGCTCTGGAGCCCGGCTGGTGGAGGCATGGTCGGCAGGCTCTCCGGATACGGTCTGACGAGCATTTTTCCTGGTTTTAACCACAGACGTTATTATATTTTAAAGAAAATAACCACGAAGCAGGGTTCTTTTTCATACCTCTGCGACGGCATCTCAGTCCCGACCGCCTTCCTTTTAAGCCTACCCGGTTTCGGTGCCCCTTGGTGAGTCACTGCGGGTTCGGCATGGCGTCCCAAGGTCCTTCCCTGCAAAACACCATACGTGTGCAGTGGGTGTGGTGCGAAAAAGGGGATCCTTCTCGGAAGTTGGGACTCCGGTTTTACTTACATGCGATGCAGGGAGCGGTCCAGGGTAATCGGCGGTCATGGCCACCAAGGCACCATCGCAGCTTAACTGATAAAATGTCCCGTCAATGAGCTCCACGAATATGTCCGGATCTTCTTCGAGACCGGGATCGAGGGACCGACCAGGGTCCTCTGGCTGTGGAGATGGGATGTGAATCTCCCTCACAGCTTTTCGTAGTTCCTGCTATGAAATAGCAAGGTAAATATTTATGACAAAGAAAGCGGGAAGGTTTGGAGTAAACAGCCGTAGCTCACCCAGTTTGGGGGGTTGTATATGGAGAATCCATCCCGTGGCTTAATACGGATGAGCTCCTCTTCCTCTCACTTATATAAACCAGACAGTATTTTCGCCAGAGCGGCGGCGGAGTCCGGACCTTTTCAGCCGCAGCGGGTGGCATCGTCTTCTCCATTGAAGTGCCAAATGGGCTGTCCCCGATATTGAAGTGGCTGCACCCCCCGCATTATACATACTGACATAACCTCGATTATTGTCAGTCCTGATTCGGCCAGTGTCTTTATCCGGCTCATCAGGTAAAGGACCTCCCTATTGTCTTCCTCCTGGGGGCTCCAAGGGCGCCAGCTACAACGTTTCTTCAACTAGGTGTTGTTGAACTCAGGAAGGCCCACCCGAATAGGGTCCGGGAGAGGAACGTCCTCCATATAAAACCACTCCAAAGGCCAGTCTTTGGATGTCTTCTTCGGAGTACCGGACATGTATATGGTCCCGGCGATACGCCATATTTCGGCTCCGCCCACTTGAAATATTGACTCCTTCTGTGTACGGGGCACGAGGCAGAATAGCCTCTGCCATAGCTCGAAATGAGCTTCGCAGCCTAGAAACAGCTCGCAAAGAGCAACGTAGCCTGCGATGTGTAATATGGAGGCGGGAGTAAAGTTATGCAGCTGGAGGCCATAGAACTCTAGGAGCCCGTGGAGGAATGGATGGGTTGGAAATCCGAGTCCCCTCAATAAATAAGGGACAAGGCATACCCGCTCCCCCGTGGATGGGTTGGGAAAGCTTTCTGCTTGCTCCCCGCCATTATAAGTGGCTAGTCCGGCTCGGACGGGGACCATGTACGCAGGAGGGAGAAACCCCTGGGTTTACAACTCTACTAGTTGGCTAACCGGAACAGAACACTTCTCCCAACTACCTGGCTTAGGGCTACGGGGGCGAGAGGAGGAGCTGCGGTGGCTGGCCATGATGGGATGGAATTTTCCGGGCATGCTCCGATGGATACTCACTATGGGAAGGTGGTGTGATCTAGATATGAAGATCCCCGATTGTTTAAATAGACAATTCACCTACCTGGTTAGGGTGGTAAATGTAAAACACCCCGACCTCTCGCATTCGCTCGACACGCGGAAGATAGCAATTATTAAGGCACAGAAGCCGAGGAGTGCAAAATTCATGGGAGGCCGGACACAAGTCGTTACGACAGGTACTCAGGATTTGGAGGAGAACCCGCCTTGCAATGCCGAAGACAATCTGCGCGCCAGACTCATCGTCATTGAAGCCTAGTTCGGGGGCTACTGAGGGAATCCTGGATTAGGGGGTCCTCGGACAACCGGACTATATACTTTGGCCGGACTGTTGGACTATGAAGATACAAGATTGAAGACTTCATCCCGTGTCCGGATGTGACTCTCCTTTGCGTGGAAGGCAAGCTTGACGATTCGTATATGTAGATCTCCTCCCTTGTAACTGACTCTGTGTAACCCTAGCCCCTCCGGTGTCTATATAAACCGGAGGGTTTTAGTCCGTAGGACAACAACAATCAGACCATAGGCTAGCTTCTAGGGTTTAGCCTCTCCGATCTCGTGGTAGATCAACTCTTGTAATACTCATATCATCAAGATGAATCAAGCAGGAAGTAGGGTATTACCTCCATCGGGAGGGCCCGGACCTAGGTAAACATTGTCTCCCCCGCCTCCTATTACCATCTGCCTTAGACGCACAGTTCGGGACCCCCTACCCGAGATTCACCAGTTTTGACACCGACAGACACCCTCGCTCCCCGACATGTTCATGAGGTTGTAAGCCGGATGGGTTGCTGCCATGAACTAGGCTAGAGCTAGGTACCCGAGGATGGCGTTGTACGGGAGGCTGGTGTGGGCGATGTCGAAGTCGATGAGCTCGGTGCGGTAGTTGTCGCGCATTCCGAAGGTCACGGGGAGGGGGATCTGCCCCAGGGAGCGGGTGGAGCCTCCACCGACCCCCGAGAAAGGCTTGCTAGGGCAGAGCCGCTCGAGCGGTATGTGAAGAAGGCTGATGGCCTCGACGGAGAGCACGTTGAGGCCGGCGCCGCCGTCGATGAGTGTCTTGGTGATGGGTACATGGCAGAGGATGGGCGTGCAAAGCATTGGGAGCACACTCGAGCTAACAGTAGAGGCGGGATGATCCCCTGAGTCGAAGGTGAGGTCGGCCTCGGGCGCGGCCCAGCCCGACAGAGCCCCCGGGCGCTTGGAAGCGGCACCAACCTGGCGAAAGAACGGCTTGATGTGACGATCCGAGGGTAGGCTTGCGAGCTGCCGAGGAGGGCCGCAACCACGTGGTGCGCCGGCGCCCCGTAGTGTGCGGCGAAGAGGCCGCGCAGCTCCTCCCAAGATTCCACCGTGGATCCGGGGAGGTTGAGCAGCCAGGCGCGCGGTATGCCATTGAGAGCCATGGGAAGACAGTTGGCCATGACCTTGTGTCGCCCCCGACCTTAAGGAAGGCCTCCTCATACGCGAGCAGGAAAGTCGTCGGGTCCGCCGCGCCGTCGTAGCACAGAGGCATCTCTGGCTTGAACTTGGGTGGCCACTTCACCCGCCGTAGGGAGGGAGCAAGGGCCCAGAGCCCCCGAGCGTCGCTGTGGGCACCCGTAGATCCAGCCGGCAGGGCGGCGCCAGCCATGGAGAACGGGCATGAAGATGGTGGAGCGCGAATCGACGGAAGGAAAACTCCGGCGCACCCCCTACCTAGCGCACCAAATGTCGGATCACGGGTTCCGGCAAAACCCTCAAGGTTTGAACACTGGGGTGCGCGCGAAGATCTCCCCCTACCAATCCACGTCCTAGCTTAGCTAAGATCTCAGGGACTGACTCGATGAACTCGAAACACAAGGAACACAAGATTTATACTGGTTCGGGCCACCGTTGTGGTGTAATACCCTACTCTAGTGTGTGATGGTGGATTGCCTCTTGGGCTGAGGATGAACAGTACAAGGGGAAGAACATCCTCCCGAGGAGAGGTGTTCTTGTGCTTGGCGAACTTGTGGTTGTTCTGGTCTCTCTTGATCCGCCGGATCCCCTAGCTATGGTGGTGGCTAGTCCTATTTATAGAGGCCCTGGTCCTCTCCCCAAATATTGAGCGGGAAGGGAGCCAACAACGGCCAATTTGAAAGGGGACAACTAGTACAACTTATCCTGACAAAAGTGGTTTTCGCCTGCCAAAGGCTCTGGTGGTGACGCCGTCTTGGGCTCCACGGTGACCTCCGTCTTGCCGTCCTGCTGGTCTTGGTCTCGTTGCACTGATATGGAAACCTTTGGTTGACGCCTCGGTACTCCGCGCCTACGCTTGCTTCCTTAGCACCAAAGAGGAAACAAGGACACTGAGCGCGCTGGCGCCCGCCTGACCTTGGTTGTCATGGCTCACGTCATCGAAACCTCGCGAGGTTTGCCTGGCCTTGATCTCTCCACCCCTCGCGAGCCAGCCTGGTGAGGCCGCTCCTGAGGAGGTCTTGTGTCGTCCACCTCGCGAGGGTCTTGAGTCCTTGCTAGTGAAGATGGGTCGTACAGGCCCCCTCGCAGCGCCACGCCGTGGGCCGCAGCCAGGCAAGTCTAAGGACCCCCGTTCCCAGAACGCCGACAGAGGGAGAAGGAAAGGGGAGCGCCGCCCCCCTTCCCTAGTCCAATTCAAACCAGAGGGGGAGGGGCTCGCAGCCTGCCCTGGCCGGCCCTCTCTCTCTCCACTAAGGCCCATGTGGCCCATTACTTCTCCCGGGGGGTTCCGGTAACCCTCCGGCACTCCATTTTTCTCCGAAATCACCCGGAACACTTCCAGTATCCGAATATAGTCATCCTATATATCAATCTTTATGTCTCGACCATTTAGAGACTCCTCGTCATGTCCATGATCACATCCGGGATTCCGAACTACCTTCGGTACATCAAATCACATAAACTCATAATACCGATCGTCACCGAACATTAAGCGTGTGGACCCTACGGGTTCGAGAACTATGTAGACATGACCGAGACACATCTCCGGTCAATAACCAACAGTGGAACCTGGATGCTCATATTGGCTCCTACACATTTTACGAAGATCTTTATCGGTCAAACTGCACAACAACATACGTTGTTCCCTTTGTCATCGGTATGTTACTTACCCGAGATTCGATCGTCGGTATCTCAATACCTAGTTCAATCTCGTTACCGGCAAGTCCCGTTACTCGTTCCGTAATGCATCATCCTGCAACTAGCTCATTAGTTGCATTGCTTGCAAGGCTTATAGTGATGTGCATTACCGAGAGGGCCCAGAGATACCTCTCCGACAATCGGAGTGACAAATCCTAATCTCGATCTATGCCAACTCAACAAGTACCATCGGAGACACCTGTAGAGCACCTTTATAATCACCCAGTTACGTTGTGACGTTTGGTAGCACACAAAGTGTTTGAGGGAGTCCTGGATTAGGGGGTCTCCGGACAGCCGGACTATCTCCATTGGCCGAACTGTTAGACTATGAAGATACAAGATTGAAGACTTCGTCTCGTGTCCGGATGGGACTCTACTTGGTGTGGAAGGCATGCTAGGCAATACGGATATGGATATCTCCTCCTTTGTAACCGACCTTGTGTAACCCTAACCCTCTCCGGTGTCTATATAAACCGAAGGGTTTTAGTCCGTAGGACAACAATCACAACATACAATCGTACCATAGGCTAGCTTCTAGGGTTTAGCCTCTCTGATCTCGTGGTAGATCTACTCTTGTAACACCCATATCATCAATATTAATCAAGCAGGACGTAGGGTTTTACCTCCATCAAGAGGGCCCGAACCTGGGTAAAACTTCGTGTCCCCTGCCTCCTGTTACCATCTGGCCTAGACGCACAGTTCGGGACCCCCTACCCGAGATCCCCCGGTTTTGACACCAACATTGGTGCTTTCATTGAGAGTTCCGCTGTGCCGTCGCCGCCAGGAAGGATGTCTCATCCCGTCTTTAAAGATGGCACTATCGCCGAGGGAGCTCTAGCTATCGGCCAAACTCTCCGGCTAGGTGGTTTTCTTATGACCGCCTGTTCGGCCGTTGCACCGACGATGACTTCTCGGGTCATCGAAAGCAATCTTCACGTCAACTCAGAACTCGCCGAGCAGTTAGATCCAATGGAGCTCTCTTCCCTGAACGAGCTCTTAGATCGCATCGCCTCCCTGGGACTCGCTACAGACTATGATCAGATTGGGCCTAAACCCGATCTGAGAGAAATTAACTCTCCCCAGGTCACACATCACGTTGCAGTGGTGGAAGAACAATGCGGCAACCCTTCATCTATCTTAAGGACTAGTTATGTCCGGATTCCCGATCCCTCCAAGCCGGATACCCGCAGAGGGGAGGATGTCACTCAAAGCCTAAACCTAGAATCAGGCAGTGGGCTAGATTTATCGGAAAACATCCAAGAGTCCAAACTTTCGAGTTCAGAAACTCCTTGGCCCCTGAGCCTCAGATTGGGTGAGAATTCGGATTCAATTCCACCCACCCACCCAAACATACGTGATATATCCCAAATTAGGAAAGAGCCCAAAGAAACAGTACACCATTACTGGGTCAGATTCCTCCTGGTCATGAACAAGATAAAGGACTGCCGCGAGGAAGACAAGGGAATCCTCAATGCCATAAGACGTCGTGAAGTTACACGCTTTGCCGACTTGGTGTCCATAGTACGAAAGTTCTGTGCGATGGAAAGCGCCTGGAAAACCGAAATCAAATTTTGGGATAATCCGGCCCTGAATACAAACCCAGTCCAAAATAAAAGGGTGTATTATCACAATACACCTGGGTTAACTACCAAAAAGCAAAAGCCCTCTACGGGGCAAGGAACCGTACTGGAGGGATGGCTCAACGGACCCTGCAAAATTCATAATACAGCGGATACAATACCAACGCACAGCCTCAGAGCATGCTGGATACTCCGGCAGGTGGCCAAAAGTGGTGAGGATCTGCTCCTCCCAAATACCACAGAGCACCATCCCGTGGACAACAATACGGTGTTAACGGTCTTTGAGACCTTCGCGTCAAATAATAGACGCAAGCGAACACTCCGCATCATGGCCGAAATCTGCCACATAGCAGAAATAAACCCGTGGAGTGACACGGCTATTACCTTCAATGCCAGTGACGAACCTAAATTCCAAACAGGCCGAGTACCAGCCGCACTGGTCCTCAGTCCAATCATGGACGGCTTTTGACTCACCAAGGTACTAATGGACGGCAACAGCGGATTAAACCTCATCTATGAGGAAACTCTTCAAAAGATGGAAATAGACTGGAGCCGCATCGAGCAAAGCAGCACAACCTTTAGAGGAATCATCCCAAGTCGGGAAGCACGTTGCGCTGGAAAAATCACACTAGATGTGGTATTCTGCACGCCGGATAATTACAGGTCCGAAGAAATTACATTCCAAGTGGCCCCGTTCAGCAGCGGCTACCACGCTCTATTAGGGCGGGAGGCGTTTACAATCTTCCAAGCCATACCCCATTACGGGTACATGAATCTCAAAATGCCCGGGCCCAACGGAATCATCACTCTTGTTAGTGATCCGGGCATAGCACTCCGCGCCGAAAATAAGACAGCTGCACTAGCCCTTGAGGCACTATCCGAAACCCTAGCGGCCGAAGAACTAACTGCGCTGCGCTCCATGGTGAACAGGGACGACGTGATACTCGATAAAAGATCCAAGGCCACCTCCTTTAAGCCGGCGGACGAAATAGTCAAATTCCAAGTCCATCCAATGGACCCTACAAAAACAGCTTCCATCGGGGCACAATTAAACCCTGATGTCGATGCCGCACTGCGAGAGTTCCTATGCGAGAACTGGGACATTTTTGCGTGGCACCCTTCAGACATGCCAGGAATCCCACGTAGGCTGGCCGAACACAGCCTAAATATCCTAAAAGGATTCAAGCTAGTCAAGCAGGCTCTTCGACGTTTCTCCGAGCCTAAAAGACAAGCCATGGGAGAGGAACTAGCCAAGTTATTGGAAGCCGGATTCATCAGAGACATAAAACATCCGGACTGGCTAGCAAACCTGGTGATGGTACCAAAGAAGGACAAATCCTGGTGCTTGTGTGTCGATTTTAAGGACCTTAACAAGGCCTGCCCAAAGGATCCCTTCCCCCTCCCCCGCATCGATCAAATCATAGATGCTACCGCAGGACACGATTCACTGTGTTTCCTTGACGCATACTCTGGCTACCATCAAATCAAAATGGAAGAGCCAGACCAAGCCACAACAGCATTCATCACACCATATGGTCCATTCTGCTTCAACACAATGCCCTTCGGGCTCAAAAACGCTGGCGCAACATATCAGCGCATGATTCAGACATGTCTGGCAAACCAGATCGGCAAAACAGTGGAGGCATACATGGATGACGTGGTCATTAAAAACAATCATGTGGAAACTCTAGTAGACGACTTGAGGCTCACATTCGACAACCTCCGAACATATGACATCAAGCTCAATCCGGAAAAATGCGTTTTCGGCGTACCAGCCGGAAAGCTCCTGGGATTCATTGTCTCCAGTAGAGGTATTGAAGCTAATCCGGCCAAAATCCAAGCATTGTCATAGTTGGCTACCCCAACAGACCTCAAACAAATAAAAAAATTGACTGGATGCGTGGCGGCTCTAAGTCGCTTTATCTCCCGCTTGGGAGAAAAGGCATTACCCCTTTATCGCCTCCTCCGGCAGACCGAACACTTCGAATGGACGGATGCCGCCTCGGCCGGACTCAACGAAATAAAAGCCATATTGGCAACAAACCCAGTCCTGGCCGCGCCAAACATTGGCGAACCAATGCTATTATACATTGCGGCAACTCATCAAGTAGTAAGCGCAGTGCTCGTCATCGAGCGAGAAGCGGACGGACACAAATTCCCCCTTCAAAAGCCGGTTTACTATGTGTCCATTGTCCTTACTCCATGCAAATCACGGTACCCGCATTATCAAAAGATAGCGTACGCGGTATTTATGGCATCCCGGAAGCTGCGACACTACTTTCAAGAGTGTTCGATAACGGTAGCCTCGGAAGTACCACTTAACGATATTATAAACAACCGTGACGCGATGGGCCGGATTGCCAAATGGGCCATTGAGCTCCTCCCGTTCGACATAACTTACAAGCCACGACGAGCTATTAAGTCACAAGTTTTGGCTGACTTCGTCGCTGAATGGACGGAAGCCGAACTCCCTAAAGAATACGACACATATTCAAACTGGATCATGCATTTTGACGACTCCAAAATTTTGGCTGGTCTGGGGGCTGGCGTCGTTTTGACGTCCCCAATAGGAGATACCGTTCAATACGTATTACAGATAATGTATACGGACTCCAACAACGCAGCCGAATATGAGGCCCTTCTACATGGTCTCCGGATGGCAGTATCCATGGGCATTCAACGCTTAGAGGTGTGCGGGGATTCGAACCTCGCGATATCCCAAATAAATGGAGACTTCGACGCCAAGGATCCAACAATGGCAGCTTATCGGAATGCCATCCTAAAAATGTCAGCTCGGTTCGAGGGGCTCGAATTTCACCATGTGGCTCGGGAAAACAATCAGGCGGCGGATATCCTCGCCCGCATTGGTGCAAAACGCGACGCGGTCCCTCCCAACATTTTTCTGGAAAGGCTTTTCAAGCCATCCGTAGCATGGGAAGGGGACACCGGTAACAACAGTCCGGACCCGGCCAAAATATCCGATGCCGAACTCTCTGACACAATCGGAGGCTTTGCCACCGAAATAACACAATCAGTCCACGAAATAATGGCCATTGTTGCCCCGTGGACAGAACCATTCCTGGCCTACTTAACTAGACATGAACTTCCGGAGGACCAAAATGAGGCACGCTGCATAGTGCGGCGATCCAAGGCCTACAGGGTCCACGAGGGAGAATTGTACAAAAAAAGTGCTACCGGAGTCCTTCGACGGTGCATCTCCGAAGAGGAAGGGCGGAACCTTTTGGCAGAAATTCATGCCGGACTCGGCGGTCATCACGCCGCAGCCCGGGCTTTTGTAAGCAAGGCCTTCCGTACAGGATTCTATTGGCCAACGGCCCGGGCAGACGGACATGACTTGGTCCAACGTTGCGCCGGTTGCCGGCTCTTTGCAAATCAAAGCCACATGCCGCCCATCGTCCTCTGAACAATCCCAATTACATGGCCCTTCACGGTCTGGGGGCTTGACATGGTTGGACCCCTTAAAGGGGGAACCCACAAGAAAAAATACTTATTGGTCATGGTGGATAAATTCACCAAATGGATAGAGGCCAAACCGGTTAAAACAGCCGAATCCGGACCGGTGATAGATTTCATATCCGGGGTCGTACACCGTTACGGCGTCCCCCACAGCATCATCACTGATAATGGCACGAACTTCACGGCCGATGAGGTAAAACTCTGGTGCAGCAAAATGGGCATCAAGCTCGATTATGCTTCAGTCTATCACCCACAAACCAACGGTCAAGTAGAACAAGCAAATGGTCTTATAATGAGCGGTATTAAACCCCGATTAGTGCGCTCCTTAACAGAGTCCGATACGCACTGGGTAGAGGTGCTCGACTCCGTACTCTGGGGACTGCGGACCACGCCGAATCATAGTACCGGATATACACCATTTTTTATGGTGTACGGCGCAGAGGCAGTCCTGCCCTGCGACATAATTCATGACTCACCACGAGTGCGCATGTACGAATAAAGAGAAGCCGAGCTCGATCGACAGGATGGTCTGGACACCTAGGAGGAAGAACGTGACGTAGCCAAAGCTCATTCCGCATTTTACCAGCAACAGGCTCGCAGATACCAAAGCAGAGAAGTACGGGCCAAAACTTATAATGTTGACGAACTAGTTCTACGGCTGCCGGATAAGAAAAAGAACAAGCTCGAGCCCAAATGGGAAGGTCCCTTCATTATCGACCAAGTTCTGACCGGTGGAGCGTACCGACTGCGGGATGCATCGACTAGTCGACTTGAGCCGAACCCATGGAACGCAGCCAGGCTCCGAAGATTTTACGCCTAGCACCGGACTTTATGTTAGTCCCCTCCCTTTGTCCTTTTTCTGCATATGCATCATCTGTCTTGTTTCCCTTTCTTTTTATTCCCCTAGGCCTTCAAGGGTCACCTTGTGCCTCACTCATACATCACAGATGCGCTAGCCGCACTGTTCATACCTGGGGGCTTCTTTCACAGAAGCTTAAATTATTTACCTGGGCCTCACGCCCAACACATGTGTCATACTTCCGCATGTACCTTTTTTCACCATTATATGCATCAATATGACTTAAGTTTTGGCCAAGCTGGGTTGCCTGGCTCTTGTATTTATGCCCTATGTTCCCGTTAATTCGGCTAGGGCATAAGGGGAGCACCTCTGCGATTGTTACTGCCGGGTAGCCGGATGTGTACCTCAGACTGGGTGAAGCCGAAAGCTAGCGTTCTTAAGAGAATATTCGGTCGGTGAACAAAAGATGACTTTTATTTATTATCCATATATGCCCCCAGATGTTTTCACTGTGCTTCTTATCGCAGTCCGGACATGCACTTTAGGGCATGCCTACCCAGGGAAAGGAACCCTTAACGGAACTATTCTCTCTGGAAGATGTTTCTTACTACCCATGTAATATAACATAACTAGTTGGACACTTGTCTGATAAAGCACTAATGACCCCTACGCCTGGTCTCCACGCATGCCCCGGTTCTTATATAACCGAGAGGGTATTCGGATGTACTCCGGACTGTCGGGTACCGAGGTTGAAGCGAAAAGGTCCGCCACGACAAACGATCTACAATCCGGCTAGAAGGCATCATACATGTCACTTTAAAATTACATAGTCAATTTGACTGGTTGAATTCCTCTTCAATGCCATCCAATAGGCTGTCTAGTCTACAATCCTGTTGGGAATACTTTGCGGCCAATTCTACTTGGCCGTACACTAAACTCACAGGGATCTCCTTGCCATCAGGCCCCACAGGCCCGACTTCAGCCATGTGGTTTGGGTCAGCCTTCGTGTACCGTGTCTTCACCATTGCCCAAGATTCCCTAGCGCCCTGATGGTTGGCTAATATCTTCCATAATCGGAAGCGCCGCCGTGCTCCCTTCAGCTTTTCTGCAAGCTCTCCAAGGCCTTCGGGTATGGAGACGGACGGCCACAAGGCCTGGGCAACGCCTTGCATCACCTGCCGAACTCGTTCGTGCAGCTGTGCAAGCTCGGGAAGAAGATCACCCGTTGAACCAGGCATCGCCTCGGCAGGACGACCTGTTAGCATACCTACAGACATAACTCTGTCAGCCAGCTTCCTCGCCGAACTCTTTTTCAAAGTTCGTTCAAGCACTTACTAAATATGCCGCATCGAAGCCGCCGATTCTCCTTAACAGAGTCCGACAGCTGGGCACGAACATCTTTTAGTTCCACGCCCAGCTTGGTGTTGGCATCTTGGAGATCATTCTTCTCCTGCCTCACCCTTGTAAGCACGCTCTCACCGGCATTCAGCTGGCATATGAGTTGTTGCTTATCCGGATTCACTCCAGCGTCATCTGCAATTTTATCATCAGATCTGCATATAAAGCCGCACTCTAATATGATACTTATCATTTGATGGATATGTTACTAGAGGGGGTCTCTTTGGACTCCCCTGCCGCGGCCAGTGCGGCCTGAAGCTGGGCTTTGCACTCTTCCAGCTCCTGGGATAGTTGAGTATTCTTTTCTGTAAGAACCTACATAACAAATGATCCTTAAATCAGTTATCCTAACTGTTTCAAGTCTCAGGGGCTACTGATATATATATAATCATCAAATTTTCTCACCTGTATGTCTTTTACATACTGCTCCATGGCTCTGGCTAGACCATTTTGAGCGGCACGGAGGTGCGCGTCTCCCGAGTTGAAGGCATCCAATGCCTCTTGGGAGAAACAAGCGTCGCGAAGAACAGTCCGGCGACGCCTGTGGTTCATGGTACTTTCCACCTCGGAATGGGTGGTGGACAGTCTATCTGTATCCTCTGTCGGAGGAGCACCCGGCGCACGCCTTGTACTTGTTCTCACCTCTGAGTCCGGCCTTGGAGCCTGGCTTGTGGAGGCGCGATTGATAGCCTCTCCGGGTATAGTCCGGCGAGCGCTCTTTTTCCTAAAAAGAAGGCATGAGCATTAATATGCCTCTGTAAATAATGTCTTGCAATAAAGACGGCGCGCCATACCGCTGCGTCGGTGCCTCAATTCGGACTGCGGATCTTTTCAGCCTGCCTGGCCTAGCGGCCCCTTGTTGGCTAGTTGCCACAGGCTCGGCCTTCTGCCCCGAGGACCTCCCCTGCAAAACACGGCTGTTATACGACAATAAAAAAAGGGGCATAAGGACGGATCCCTTTTTAAGTGCTGGGACTTCGGTCTCAGTCACCTGTGAAGCTGGGACTAGCCCAGGGTAATCAGCCGTAATGGCCACCAAGGTATTGTCATTACTCCCTTGGTAAAATACCCCGTCGATCAGCTCCACGGATATGTCCGGATCCTCCTGGGAGGCCGGGTCAAGGGACCGTCCAGGGTCCTCGGGTTGTGGAGGAGGGCTATTTATCTCCTTTACTGCCTGGTGCAGCTCCTGCGATGAAATCGCTAGAATGAATACTTAAACTACGAGAATACAAAACGGGTGGGCAAGAAAAAGTCTCCGCTTACCCAGCTCGGATGATTGTACATAGAGAATCCGCCCTGCGGATTGACATGGAGGAATTCCTCCTCTTCTCCCTTGTACAAAGTGGACAAGATCTTTATTAAGTCAGCAGCCGATCCCGGCCCTTTGCGGCCGTGGCTGGTGGCGTCATCCTCCTTGTTGAAATCCCACATGGGGTGGCCTCTATACTGGAGCGGCTGCACCCCCCGCATAATGCATATAGCCATGACCTCGATCATGGTCAATCCGGATCGAGCTAAAGAACTTATCCGGCTCATCAGATAAAGAACGTCCCTGTCGTCTTCCTCCAGGGAGCTCCATGGGCGCCAGCTCCAGCGCTTCTTCAAAGGGGCGTTGTCGAACTCAGGAAGGCCGATCCGAATAGGGTCTGGAAGGGGGACATATTCTATATAAAACCATTCTAAAGGCCAGTCTTCGGACGTCTTCTTCAGGGTCCCGGACAGGTATCCGGTCCCGGCAATACGCCACACTTTGGCTCCGCCCACTTGATATATTGATCCCTTCTTAGAACGGGGCACAAGGCAGAACAGCTTCTTCCATAGAGCGAAATGAGCCTCACAGCCCAAAAATAACTCGCAAAGGGCTACGAATCCCGCGATATGCAGCAGGGAGGCAGGCGTAAGGTTGTGCAGCTGGAGGCCATAGAACTCCAGAAGCCCCCGAAGAAACGGACGGATTGGGAATCCGAGCCCTCTTACCAAATAAGGGACAAGGCATACCTGCTCTCCCTTGGAGGGATTGGGACGGCTCTCCGCTTGCTCTCCGCCATTGTAGGTGGCAAGCCCGGCTCGAACCGGGACCAGGTACGCTGGGGGAAGAAATCCCTTGGACTGAAGCATCACCAATTTGCTGTGCGGGATGGAACATCTCTCCCAATATCCCGGTTTGGAGCTAGGGGTGTGAGAGGAGGAGCTGCGTCGACCGGCCATGATGGAATGGATTTCTGTCGGGTGCGCTCCCATGAAGGCTCGCCAAGGGGGGATGGTGTGATTTGGATCTGAATCCTCGTCTTTTTAAATAGGCGGCTCATTCACACAGCTAGGGGGGTAAATATGAAAACACCCTGGCTCCTCACATTCGCTCGACATGTGGAAAGTGTCCATTATTGGGCGTGGAAGCCGAGAAGTACAAACATTCACAAGAAACCGGACATTATTTCGATAGGTACACAGAATTTGGAGAGGAACCCGCCTTGCAATGCCGAAGACAATACAGCGCGCCGGACTCGTCGTCATTGAAGCCTGGTTCGGGGGCTACTGAGGGAGTCCTGGATTAGGGGGTCTCCGGACAGCCGGACTATCTCCATTGGCCGGACTTTTGACTATGAAGATACAAGATTGAAGACTTCGTCTCGTGTCCGGATGGGACTCTACTTGGCGTGGAAGGCAAGCTAGGCAATACAGATATAGATATCTCCTCCTTTGTAACCAACCTTGTGTAACCCTAACCCTCTCTGGTGTCTATATAAACTGAAGGGTTTTAGTTCGTAGGACAACAATCACAACATACAATCGTACCATAGGCTAGCTTCTAGGGTTTAGCCTCTCTGATCTCGTGGTAGATCTACTCTTGTAACACCCATATCATCAATATTAATCAAGCAGGACGTAGGGTTTTACCTCCATCAAGAGGGCCCGAACCTGGGTAAAACTTCATGTCCCCTGCCTCCTATTACCATCCGGCCTAGATGCACAGTTCGGGACCCCCTACCCTAGATCCACCGGTTTTGACACCAACAGTGTTCCTCCAATAATCGGGAGTTGCATAATCTCATAGTCATAGGAACATGTATAAGTCATGAAGAAAGCAATAGCAGTAAACTAAAATGATCAAGTGCTAAGCTAACGGAATGGGTCAAGTCAATCACATCATTCTCCTAATGATGTGGTCCCGTTTATCAAATGACAACTCATGTCTATGGTTAGGAAACATAACCATCTTTGACCAACGAGCTAGTCAAGTAGAGGCATACTAGTGACACTCTGTTTGTATATGTATTCACACATGTATTATGTTTCCGGTTAATACAATTATAGCATGAATAATAAACATTTATCATGAAATAAGGAAATAAATAATAACTTTATTATTGCCTCTAGGGCATATTTCCTTCATCTACGAAGATCTTTATCGGTCAAACCGCATAACAACATACGTTGTTCCCTTTGTCATCGGTATGTTACTTGCCCGAGATTCGATCGTCGGTACCTCAATACCTAGTTCAATCTCGTTACCGGCAAGTCTCTTTACTCGTTCCATAATGCTACATCCCGTAACTAACTCATTAGTTACATTGCTTGCAAGGCTTATAGTGATGTACATTACCGAGAGGGCCCAGAGATACCTCTCTGATACTCGGAGTGACAAATCCTAATCTCGATCTATGCCGACTCAACAAACACCATCGGAGACACCTATAGAGCATCTTTATAGTCACCCAGTTACGTTGTGACGTTTGATAACACACTAAGTGTTCCTCCGGTATTCGGGAGTTGCATAATCTCGTAGTCACAGGAACATGTATAAGTTATGAAGAAAGCAATAGCAACAAACTAAACGATCATCGTGCTAAGCTAACGGATGGGTCAAGTCAATCACATCATTCTCTAATGATGTGATCCCGTTCATCAAATGAAAACTCTTGTCCATGGCTAGGAAACTTAACCATCTTTGATTAACGAGCTAGTCAAGTAGAGGCATACTAGTGACACTCAGTTTGTCTATGTATTCACACATGTACTAAGTTTCTGGTTAATACAATTCTAGCATGAATAATAAAAATGTATCATGATATAAGGAAATAAATAATAACTTTATTATTGCCTCTAGGGCATATTTCCTTCAGCAATTGTACCTTCTCCCGAATTGGAAAGTAGTTCATCACATAAATCAGTTCCAGTGATGCCTACACCAATTAGTGAGGAAGTTAATGATGATGATCATGAAACTTTGGATCAAAGTTACTACCGAACCTCGTAGGTCAACTAGAGTATGTTCCGCACCAGAGTGGTACGGTAATCCTGTTATGGAGGTCATGTTACTTGACCATGACGAACCGACGAACTATGAGGAAGCGATGATGAGCCCAGATTCCGACAGATGCCTTGAGGCCATGAAATCTGAGATGGGATCAATGTATGAGAACAAAGTGTGGACTTTGGTTGACTTGCCCGACGATCGGCAAGCCATAGAGAATAAATGGATCTTCAAGAGGAAGACAGACGCTGATAGTAGTGTTACTATCTACAAAGCTCGAATTATCGCAAAAGGTTTTAGACAAGTTCAAGATGTTGACTACGATGAGATTTTCTCACTCGTATCAATGCTTAAAGTATGTCCGAATCATGTTAGCAATTGCCACATTTTATGAAATCTGGCAAATGGATGTCAAAACTACATTCCTTAATGGATTTCTTAAAGAAGAGTTGTATATGATGCAACAAGAAGGTTTTGTCAATCCTAAAGGTGCTAAAAAAGTGTGCAAGCTCTAGCGATCCATCTATGGACTGGTGCAAGCATCTCGGACTTGGAATATACGCTTTGATGAGTTGATCAAAGCATATAGTTTTATACAGACTTGCGGTGAAGCCTATATTTACAAGAAAGTGAGTGGGAGCACTACAACCTTTCTAATAAGTATATGTGAATGACATATTGTTGATCGGAAATGATGTAGAATTTTTTTGGAAAG
This sequence comes from Triticum urartu, assembly GCF_003073215.2. Classification (NCBI taxonomy): domain Eukaryota; kingdom Viridiplantae; phylum Streptophyta; class Magnoliopsida; order Poales; family Poaceae; genus Triticum; species Triticum urartu. The sequence continues at coordinate 484,121,294 of NC_053024.1, forward strand.
CATAAAGGAGTATTTGAAAGGAGTTTTTTTAAAAGAAAGACCTTGGTGAAGCTACTTACATATTGGGCATCAAGATCTATAAAGATAGATCAAGATGCTTGATAAGTTTTTTTAATGAGTACATACCTTGATAAGATTTTGAAGGAGTTCAAAATAGGTCAGTCAAAGAAGGAGTTGTTGCCTGAGTTGTAAGGTATGAAGTTGAGTAAAGACTCAAAACCTGACAACGACAGAAAATAGAAAGAGAATGAAAAGTCATTCCCTATGCCTTAGTAATAGGTTCTATAAAGTATGCTATGCTGTGTACCAGACCTATTATGTACCACACCATGAGTTTGGCAAGAGGGTACACTAGTGATTCAGGAATGGATCACTGACAGCGGTCAAAATTATCCTTAGTGGAATAAGGAAATGTTTCTTGGTTATGGAGGTGACAAAGAGTTCGTCGTAAAGAGTTACATCGATGCAAGCTTTGACACCGATCTGGATGAATCTAAGTCTCGATCTAGATACATATTGAAAGTGAGAGCAATGAGCTAGAGTAGCTCCGTGCAGAGTATTGTAGACATAGAAATTTGCAAAATACATATGGATCTGAATGTTGCAGACCCGTAGACTAAAATTTCTCTCACAGGCAAAACATGATCACACCTTATTACTCTTGGGTTTTAATCACATTGCGATGTGAACTAGATTATTGACTCTAGTAAACCTTTTGAGCGTTGGTCACATGGCGATGTGAACTATAGGTGTTAGTCACATAAAGATGTGAACTATTGGTGTTAAATCACATAGTGGTGTGAACTAGATTATTGACTCTAGTGCAAGTGGGCGACTGAAGGAAATATGCCCTAGAGGCAATAATAAAGTTGTTATTTATATTTCCTAATATCATGATAAATATTTATTATTCATGCTAAAATTGTATTAACCGGAAACTTAGTACATGTGTGAAGACATAGACAAACAGAGTGTCCCTAGTATGCCTATACTTGACTAGCTCGTTAATCAAAGATGGTTAAGTTTCCTAGCCATAGACATGTGTTGTCATTTGATGAACGGGACCACATCATTAGAGAATGATTTGATGGGCAAGACCCATCATTAGCTTAGCACTATGATCGTTTAGTTTATTGTTATTGCTTCCTTCATGACTTATACATGTTCCTCTGACTACGAGATTATGCAACTCCCGAATACCGGAGGAACACTTAGTGTGCTATCAAACGTCACAACATAACTAGGTGATTATAAATATGCTCTACAGGTGTCTCCGATGGTATTTGTTGAGTTGGCATAGATCGAGATTAGGATTTATCACTCCGACTGTCGGAGAGGTATCTCTGGGCCCTCTCGGTAATGCACATCACTATAAGACTTGCAAGCAATGTAAATAATGAGTTAGTTGCGGGATGATGCATTACAAAACGAGTAAAGAGACTTGGCGGTGACGAGATTGAACTAGGTATGATGATACCAACGATCGAATCTCAGGCAAGTAACATACAAAAGACAGAGGGAACAACGTATGCTGTTGTGCGATTTGACCGATAAAGATCTTCGTAGAATATGTAGGAACCAATATGAGCATCTAGGTTCCGCTGTTGGTTATTGACCGGAGAAGTGTCTCGGTCATGTCTACATAGTTCTCGAACTCGTAGGGTCCGCACGCTTAACGTTCGATGACGATTTGTATTATGAGTTATGTGATTTGATGACCGAAGTTTGTTCGGAGTCCCGGATGAGATCACGGACATGACGAGGAGTCTCGAAATGGTCGAGACGTAAAGATCGATATATTGGAAGGCTATATTTGGACATCGGAAAGGTTCTGAGTGGTTCGGGTATTTTTCGGAGTACCGGAGAGTTACGGGAATTCGCCGGGGGAAGTAGTGGGCCTTAATGGGCCATACTAGAAAGGAGAAAGGGGCCTCAAGGGGTGGCCGCATGCCCCCCCCCCATGGCAAGTCCGAATTGGACTAGGGAGGGGGCGGCTCCCCCTCTCTTTCCTTCTCCCTCTCCTACTCCTTCCCTCTCTCCCTCTCCTACCCCTTCCCAATCCTAGTTGGACTCCCCCTATAGGTGCACCCCTCCTAGGCCGGCCTCCTCTTCCCCCCTCCTTTATATACGTGGGTAGGGGGGCACCCCAAAGACACACAAGTTGATCGATCTCTTAGCCGTGTGCGGTGCCCCCCTCCACAGATTTCCACGTCGGTCGTATTGTCATAGTGCTTAGGCGAAGCCCTGCGTCGACAACTTCATCATCACCGTCACCACACCATCGTGCTGACGAAACTCTCCCTCGGCCTCAGCTGGATCTAGAGTTCGAGGGACATCATCGAGCTGAACGTGTGTAGATCGCAGAGGTGCCGTGCGTTTGGTACTTGATCGGTTGGATCGCGAAGATGTTCAACTACATCAACCGCGTTACTAAATGCTTCCGCGTTCGATCTACGAGGGTACGTAGACACACTCTCCCCTCTTGTTGCTATGCATCTCCTAGATAGATATTGTGTGATCGTAGGAGTTTTTTTTGAAATATTGCGTTCCCCAACATATACTAGTTTCTCTCATATACCTGTTTCACAACCTGATAAAGAGAAAACCACCTTTACTTGCCCTTTTGGAACTTATGCTTGTATATGTATGCCCTTTTGTTTATGTAATGCACCTGCTACCTTTCAAAGATGTATGACTGCTATATTCATGAATGATTTCTCTGTTTATGGAACTTGTTTTCATGATTGCTTAAGCAACCTTGATCGAGATTTGCAGAGATGTGAACCAACTAATCTTGTCTTGAATTGGGAGAAGTGCCACTTTATGAAGTTATTGTCTTGGGGCATAAAATTTCCGAGCAATGTATTGAGGTGGATACAGCTAAAGTTGGTGCAATTGAGAAAATGCCATGTCCTAAAGACATTAAAGGTATTCGTAGCTTGGTCATGCTGGTTTCTATAGGAGGTTTATTAAAGACTTCTCTAAAATGTCTAGGCCTCTTACTAATCTTTTGCAAAAGGATGTTCCATTTGTTTTTGATGATGATTGTGAAGCCTTTGAAACACTTAAGAAAGCCTTAACTTCTGCACTCATTGTTCAACCACCTGATTGGAACTTACCTTTTGAAATTATGTGTGATGCTAGTGATTATGTTATTGGTGTTGTTCTAGGACAAAGAGTTGATAAAAAATTAAATGGTATCCATTATGCTAGTAAAACTCTAGACAGTGCCCAAAGAAATTATGCTACTACTGAAAAAGAATTTTTAGCAGTTGTGTTTGCCTGTGATAAATTTAGATCATGCATTGTTCATTCTAAAGTAATTGTTCACACTCATCATGCTGCCATTAAATATCTTATGGAAAAGAAGGATGCTAAACCTAGACTCATTAGGTGGGTTCTCTCTTGCTACAGGAATTTGACTTGCATATTACTGATAGGAATGGAGCTTAGAACCTCGTAGCTGATAACTTGTCTAGGTTAGAGAATATTCTTGATGACCCACTATCTATTGATGACAACTCTCCTGATGAACAACTAGATGTAATAAATGCTTCTCATAATACTCCTTGGTATGCTGACTATGCTAATTATATCATTGCTAAATTTATACTACCTAGTTTCACATACCAACAAAAGAAAAAAATATTCTATGACTTAAGACATTACTTTTGGGATGACCCACATCTTTATTAGGAAGGAGTAGATGGTATTATTAGACGTTGTGTACCTGAGCATGAACAGGAACAAATCCTGCAGAAATGTCATTCCGAAGCTTATGGAGGACATCATGCGGGAGATAGAACTGCACACAAGGTATTACAATCTGGTTTTTATTGGCCTACTCTTTTCAAAGATGCCCATAAGTTTTTCTTATCTTGTGATGAATGCCAAAGAATTGGCAATATTGGTAAGCGTCAGGAAATGCCTATGAATTGTTCACTTGTTATTATATCATTTGATGTTTGGGGCTTTGATTATATAGGACCTTTTCCTTCCTCTAATGGGTATACACATATTTTGGTTGCTGTTGAGTATGTCACTAAGTGGGTAGAAACTATTCCAACTAGCAGTGCTGATCATAACACCTCCATTAAAATGATTAAAGAAATTATCTTCCCAAGGTTTGGAGTCCCTAGATATTTAATGACTGATGGTGGTTCACACTTTATTCATGGTGCTTTCCGTAAAATGCTTGCTAAATATGATGTCAACCATAGAGTTGCATCACCCTATCATCCTCAATCTAGTGGTCAAGTTGAACTTAGCAATAATATTACAAAAAACAATCAATAGGGCCCGAAAGAATTAGTCTAAGAAACTTGATGATGCACTTTGGGCCTATAGAACAGCTTATAAAAATATTATGGGTATGTCTCCTTATAAAATGGTTCATGGAAAAGCTTGTCATTTGCCGCTTGAGTTAGAACATAACGCATATTGGGCAATTAAAGAACTCAACTATGACTTCAAACTTGCCGGTGAAAAGAGGTTATTTGATATTAGCTCACTAGATGAATGGAGAACCCAAGCTTATGAAAATGCCAAACTATTCAAAGAAAAGGCTAAAAGATGGCATGACAAAAGAATCCAAAAGCAGGAATTTAAAGTTGGTGAATATGTTATATTGTACAATTCTCATTTTAGATTTTTTTTGCAGGAAAACTTCTCTCTAAATGGGAAGGGCCATATATTATCGAAGAAGTTTATCGCTCTGGAGCTATTAAGATCAATAGTGCCGAAGGTACCAATCCGAAGGTGGTCAATGGAAAAAAAATTAGACACTATATTTCAAGTATGCCTATTAATGTTGAAACTAATATTATTCAAACCATGACACCGGAGGAACACATAAAAGAGACCTTCCAGAACACTCCAGAACCCTGAAAAGGAAGAGGTACATGATACGGTAAGTAAACGGACCTCAAAAAATCCGTAAAAATATTTTCTGTCGGTTTTGGAATATTAGAAAAAATAGAAAAATAAGAAACAACCGGGAAGGCAACCCAGGTGCCCACAAAGCACCAGGGCGCGTGCAACGCCCCGAGACCGATGCGCCCGGTGTCTTCCAGTTATTCATTGTTGTTGCCATGTCATTCGCTTGCGTGTTTCATCTTGTCATGTCATCATGTGCATTACATCATCATGTTTTCAAAACTTGCATCCGTCCCGGTCTCCAAGTTCTTTCCGTTGTCCATTCTGAGCCCAGACACACTTGTACGCGCCCGCGGCACGTCCGAAATATTATTTAATAAGTGGCCAGAAAATGTTCTCGGAATGGGATGAGAGTTGGTGTGCGGTCTCGTTATGTTGTAGGTAGGCCGCCTGCCAAGTTTCATCGCATTCGGAGTCCGTTTGATGCCCCAACGGATAACTATAGCGGCATTATAGTCGGTCAAACATCGGACGTTTTCGGTCTCCGGAAACTTTGCTGGGCTGCATTTTCGTCTCTTTCTTCTCAGCCCGAGACCTCTCCTACACAGCCCACTAACCCCACCTAGGCCCAACCAACCTCCCGTCTCGCCCGGTCCGTCCGATCGCGATCAGGTGCTCCGAAACGCTCTAGAAACCCCCCTAGACCCAAACCCTACCAAAACCTGCTATATATAGACCCCTAGTCCATTTTCGGACTAATCCTAGTCTAAAACTTACCCCTAGCCTCCCCTAACCCTCAGCCACCGCCACCTTCCCCCTCTGCCTCGTTTTCCGTGCCCAGCCGCATCGCCTCCGCCACTTGGCGCCGCCTGTGCGGCCAGCACAGCCACAGCCGCCGCCCTCAACCAACAGGAGGCCGCCACGCGTCCTCCCTGCCTCCCGCGCCACCACGGCCTGCCTAAGCCTGGGAAAAGCCCGCGGAGCCCATCGGGTCCCGTCCTCGAGCCCGCGTGCACCTGCACTCTGTCGCCCGGCTCCTGAGCACCACCGTTGCCTTTGCCTCCCGCCGGCGAGCCTCGTCGCGCCGCCCGCCGGCGACCACCTCCACCCCAGGCCAGATCCCCGGCACCTCCACCTTCTTCCCTTCGTCCTCTCTCCCTCTCACCTCGCTCTCTGGTTCCCGCACAGGTGTGTCGCCCCGCCATGGCTCTGAGCTCGCGCCGGCGCTGTTCCGCCTCGCCCCGCGCTGAACCGGTGGTCCTCGCCGCGGATCCGCCTTCCCCGCCACCGGATCGTGCTCCTCCGTCGTCCCGCCGCAAGTTCCGCCTCTGACCTTGTCGTTCCCGTCGCCCTCACCAGCGAGCGCCGACGTGCGTCGTTCGGATCGGGAGAAGCCCCGATCTCGTCTCCCTCCACATCCGCGTCCAGGTGGGCCGCGACCCACCTGAGGCCCAGCTCCCTCTGCCTCAGCCAACCCAAGATCCGAACTGGGCCTGGCCCAGCTAGGTGAGCAGCCCCTCCAACCAACCTCGTGCATTGTTGGGCCGGCCTCTGATTCGGCCCGTTCGTTTTTTTCCGTTGTCAGCGATTTGTTAATTTCTCAGAGCATTGCATATTTATAGAACTGCCCCTATTTTTAAACTGCTAATAACTTTTGAACCGTGCATCGGTTTAAAACGTTTTACATATGTAACATGCTTAGAATTTCATCTAGTTTCATAATATGCCACTTTCATCCATGTTAAAAATGTTTAAATTGTTGTTTGTTTACATTTGCTCAAATGCCATGCTAAAAATGCTTTATTTCATAACTTAATAACCGTAGCTCCAAACTTAATAAATTTTATATGTAAATGGGGTAGAAAAATGCCTAGTTTAACATGGTGGCTTTACTTTGCATGTTTAACAACTCTAAAATATGGTTTAGGGCAGAACAGTACCAAATCTAAAATACGCACATGAGGATTTTCCAGATTTGTTGTTTGTTATATCCGGCCTCATTTAAACTTGCCTAGTTAGGTAGTTTTCATATGCTTCACCCCTTGCCATGCTAAACAACATTTAATATTGTTGAGTACTTAATCGGTAGAGAACTAAATAAATCATGTGGTGTTTCGTCAATATGCAACTCGTTGCATATTGAGCTCCGCTTAACTTGTAGTGTTGTTTGTGCACTTTGCCATGCCATGCATATTTAAACCGGACATGCATCATACTTGGTTGAGCATCATGACATGTTTATGTGATGGCTGTTCACTTTGTTGTTTTCTTCTTTCTGGTGTTGCTTCTTCGGGTTAGTTCCGATAACATCGCGTTTGTGAGGATTCGTTCGACTTCGTCTATTTGTCTTCTTCATGTACTCGTTCTTCTTCCTTGCGGGATCTCATGCAAGATGACCATACCCTCGAAATCACTTCTATCTTTGCTTGCTAGTTGTTCGCTCTATCGCTATGTCACGCTACCTACCACTTGTTATATCATGCCCCCCATATTGCCATGTCAAGCCTCTAACCACCTTTCCTAGCAAACCGTTGTTTGGCTATGTTACCACTTTGCTCAGCCTCTCTTATAGAGTTGCTAGTTGCAGGTGATGCTGAAGTTTGTTCCATGTTGGAACATGGATATGTTGGGATATCACAATATCTCTTATTTAATTAATGCATCTATGGTGGAAGGCTCGACCTTATGCCTGGTGTTTTGTTCTAGTTTTTCCGCCGTAGTTTCCGTCATACCGGTGTTATGTTCCTTGATTTTGCGTTCGTAACGTGGTTGGGTGTTATGGGAACCCCTTGATAGTTCGCTTTGTATAAAACTCCTCCAGCAAGGCCCAACCTTGGTTTTACAATTGCCTAACAACCTATTACCCTTCCCTTGGGTCGGCCAACCCAAGGGTCATCTTTATTTTAACCCCCGGGCCAGTGCTTCTCTAAGTGTTGGTCCGAACCGAGCCGCCTGCGGGGCCACCTCGGGGAAACTCGAGGTCTGGTTTTACTCGTAGCTTGTCTCATCCGGTGTTGCCCTGAGAACGAGATACGTGCGACTCCTATCGGGATTGTCGGCACATCAGGTGGCTTTGCTGGTCTTGTTTTACCATTGTCAAAATGTCTTGTAACCGGGATTCCGAGACTGATCGGGTCTTCCCGGGAGAAGGAATATCCTGCGTTGACCGTGAGAGCTTGTGATGGGATAAGTTGGGACACCCCTGCAGGGTATAAACTTTCGAAAGCCGTGCCCGCAGTTATGTGGCAGATGGGAATTTGTTAATGTCTGGTGTAGAGAACTTGACACTTGACTTAATTAAAATATATCAACCGCGTGTGTAGCCGTGATGGTCTCTTTCCGGCGGAGTCCGGGAAGTGAACACGGTTCTCGTGTTATGTTTGAACATAAGTAGCTTCAGGATCACTTCTTGATCACTTATAGCTTCTCGACCGTGCGTTGCTTCTCTTCTCGCTCTCTTTTGCGTAGGTTAGCCACCATATATGCTTAGTGCTTTGCTGCAGCTCCACCTCACTACCCTGTCCTACCCTTAAGCTTAAATAGTCTTGATCTCGCGGGTGTGAGATTGCTGAGTCCTCATGACTCACAGATACTTCCAAACAGATGCAGGTGCCGATGATGCCAGTGCAGGGGACGCTACCGAACTCAAGTGGGAGTTCAACGAGGATTCGGGCCGTTACTATGTTTATTTTCCGGATGATCAGTAGAGGAGCCCAGTTGGGGCGATCGGGGATCTAGCATTTGGGGTGGTCTTTCTTTATTTTGGTTCCGTAGTCGGACCTTGATTGTATTCTGGATGATGTATGACTATTTATGTATTGTGTGAAGTGGCGATTGTAAGCCGACACTTTATCCCTTTCTTATTCAGTACATGGGATGTGTAAAGATTACCCCTCTTGCGACAGACCTACCATGCGGCTATGCCTCTAAGTCATGCCCTAACACGTGGGAGATATAGCCGCATTGTGGGTGTTACAAGTTGGTAATCAGAGCCTTCCCCGACTTAGGAGCCCCCTGCTTGATCGCTGACGTTGTTTAGTCTAGAAGAAAATGTTTTGAGTCTTAGATTATATATATCGGAGAGTAGGATTCATTTTACTCCTCAGTCCCTTCGTTGCTCTGGTGAGGTCTCCTGACGTAGAGTTTTGACTCTTCTCTCCCCAAATTTCATGAAAAAATTAAGATCACGCGGGTATTTTGGAATCGTTCTGATGGTTTTGTGACGAGAACATTGTTCTTGGTGCCTCCTGACATTTAGGGGTTGTGGCATTGTCCCGGGGAGTTGAGCTCCGAGGTGTTGTGGTCACAATTTTATCGTTGCAGTTCTGGAATACCTGAGTTCGCCGACATCGAAAATCTCTTTTATGCAATTTTTGGTGAGATAACCTCGACGCCACCCGGTACTGGGGCGGGAGTTCGGGAGTATTGCCATAACTCGTATAACAGATGCTTTTCGAAGATTGAGGTAAACGATTTCCGAAGGTTTCTTGGTTATGTGTTGAAGGATGGATACAGTTGGATGTAGGGATTGTTAGTTTGGGTGAGATATTATACTTCCCCTGTATCCCCAACACCTGATTGCATAACCTGAAAGTTTCGGGAGTTTATAAGTGGGAATTCAAGTATCACGTAGCATATCTTTCCAACAGACACATGATACGATATGGGATCTATCATATGTTTGTTTCCGGCTTATCTCCTAAGCCAATCCTTTGTTTTTGTTTTGGTTTGTGGTATTCGAGTTGCTTCAATGTCAAGTGTTGAATCCATATCTTCCCTAAGTCTTGTTCTCATACTTCTATGTGAATACAAATCCTTCTTGATCATCAAGGTTGTCTTTTCAATTATTTCCAACCGGTGTTTCTTTCACCCGTCCCCAAGTTGCCTTTGTTTTCCCGCCCACCCACCCCTTTTTCTTCAAGGATTCAGATTTCTTAATCAAGTATCCATCTTATTGATGTGAAGTCTCTTCATTCTTTTCTTCTATGTTCTTATCCGGTGATTCGCATGAAGATACTAACGAAACTTCGAGTTTATCATTCTTCATTCTCTTTTCTTCTCCGGTGGATTCAATTCAAGCTTTGTTGATCATATCCTTTTCCTTGGTTCAAATGCTTTCTCATGCCGGTGCACCTCTTAATCATTCACTTATCACTATTCATTTGTTCTGGAGTGCTGAAGATATCTCAGAAGACTCGTCTTTTCATTCCTAATCCGTTCAAGCTATCCCGAGGTTGTTATCTCATTCAAGCCATTTAATTCACCTGGTGCAATCCCTCTTCAAAAATCATTCAACGGTGTTTCTTTTGAGTGGGTCCTAACACACAGGTCTTTTCCCAGGAGTACCTGACTCTTCTAATCTTTTTGGAGTTACTCTCAAATTCTTTTCGAAGTTTGATGTAAGAATGATTTATCATCAGTCATATGTCTTTCTCCAAACATCTTTCAAATTCTTTCATCGTTGGCTCAACCTCTTCACTTTTGATCCTCCCGGAGTATCTAAACCATTCATGGTGGTGTTTCTCATCGTCATTCTCGGATTAGAAGACTGAAGAAGTGTTCCCTCTAAATCTTGGCCCGTTCTCTCGAACATTCATGGTTCTAGCGTTATGCCATCCTCTCATAATTGTTTTCAGTTGTGAGAATTCTTTTCACCCATCCGGAGCAATTCAAGAGTCTTTTTAGTTTGATTCTCCGGACCGCGACCTGCCTGGGGCATGGGGTCGCCCGAGGCGAGCGGCTTTGCGCTGGCGGGCCACGCTGCCCAAGGATCTGGATTGCCCGCCTGGTTGCCGGACATGGTGATGACGACGCGATGGGACACGAAGCGGTAGAAGGTGGATTCCGGCGCACCCCTACCTGGCGCGCCAAATGTCGGATTTTGGGTTCCGGCTGACCCTTGAGGTTCGAACACTGGGGTGCGCGCAGAGATTTCACCTTCTACCTACCTGCGCCTCTCCGCCTCGCTAAGATCTAAGCTAAGGAAAGAACAGCACAAGAGACATAGGGTTTATACTGGTTCGGGCCACCGTTGTGGTGTAATACCCTACTCCAGTGTGTGGTGTGGTGGATTGCCTCTTGGGCTGATGACGATGAGCAATACAAGGAAGAACAGCCTCGCGAGGGTCTGTTCTTGGCTGGGGGAATGAACTGCTAGGAGGAGTCCAGTCACCCTTCTCTCTCTCTCTTCTCGATTCTCTCTTCGATTTCGATCCCTTTCCGATTCCGTTTTCCATCCCTCTCCCCTAGGGGTGGCTAGTCCTATTTATAGGCAAAGGCCCTGGGCCTCTTCCCAAATATTGAGCGGGAAGGGCGCCAACAATTGGCCATTTTGAAGGGGAACATCTGGTACACTTATCCTGACTAAAGTTGGTCCTCGCCTGCCAAAGGCTCTGGTGGTGACGCTGGCTTGGGCTCCACAATAACTTCCTCCCTGCTGTTGGACTGGTCTTGGTCTCGTTGCACCGAAACAGGTGCCTCGTGAGGTACCCTGCCTTGATCTCTCCGCCTCCTCACGAGCCAGCCTGATGAGGCCGTGCCTGAGGAAGCTCCGTGTCGTCCGCCCCGTGAGGCTTGGCCCCTCGCGAGGGTCTTGGGTCTGTGTTGGTGAAGACAGGCCATGCTGGGCCCCCTTTGAGCCACGCCGCAGGCCGCAGGCAGGCAAGTCTGGGGACCCCCGTTCCCAGAACGCCGACTGTAGCCCCCGGGCCCAAGGCGCGCCCAGACTTGGCCGTGCAGGGAGGCGAAAGGGCAAGGGCGAAGCGCCGCGGGCCCTAACAGCCTGCGGCCTTGGGCGCCACGTGGCGGTTGATTGGGCGTGGGCGGCACTGTTCCCCCACGCCCCCCTTATTTTGCGCCATGCTAGGCGGACTCGTAGTCGTACACAGTCGCCCCCCTTTCTGTCGCTCGAGCGCCCTCTGTCCTTCCTCCGCTCGAACTCCAGCTTCTGTTTTCAATCCAATCTCGAACCTTCCCCCCCCTTCCCATCGCCATGGCTCCGACGAAGAAGGGAAGAGGGAAGAAAACCATGCCTCCGCCTTGCTCGCCGCCGTTGGCGGCCCCCGCCGAGGGCTTGGGCAAGGTCAGCTCGGCTCTGGCCACTATCTTCAACGAATGCGGGAGGACAACGGCCTGGCCCGCGTCTCACTTCTCCATCGACAGGATAGTCACCGAGGTCCAGTATTTCGCCGACGCCCTGTGGGCGGGTCTGGTTCCTCCCTCTGCCCGCGGCTGGGTTCCGCGAGCGGTGGCTGTATGTGGATGCAGGGGTGCCCAGCCCCCTGCTATCGGAGCCAACTTCGCCTGCTGTCCCCAATTCGGGCTGGGGCCAGGAGACGCTTGAGAGCCCTCGGCTCGTCTTCGTCTAGCACCGCTTCGCGTTCTTGAGGTCGCTTGGCATGACAGCGCCCAAGGTGGTGAAGGAGTTCCTGCTTCACCGCATTGCTCCTCTCCAATGCCACTCCCGCCGGATGTGGGCCTTCAGCGGGCGTGATGATCGTATGAGGCTCCAGGAAGAGGACCTGACGGCTGAAGTGCTGAGGACAGTGCTCTTGATCCCGACTGGGGACCCCAACCCTGGCAGCATCCAGCAGGGAGGGGCCTTGCTGTACCTCTGCCAGAACAGGGGCGATTTTGTGAATCAGATGCCTATCTTTGATGAGTGGGGGCCGCGCCCTGCCGGCCTCCGGGGGTCTCGCGAGAACCCAGTGACGGTGACTGCCCTTCCAGTCGGCCAAGGCGACTCTTCCTCAAGTGGCGGAGCAGGGAGGCATGAGGTGCCAGAGGCCGAGGGGGCTCCCGGCGGGGTGACAGCGCCGGGCGATGCTCATGAGGGAGCAGCTCTTCGGGCCCGTGCCGCTGAGGCTGAGGGTGGCAAGCAGCTGCCCTCAGCGCCTGCGACTGAGGCCCCTGAGGCTCCAGCCCCTTCTCTTGGCGAGGCGATTGGCAGCGCGCATCAGGCAGGCGCCCCTGACGCGGATCGCCTTGATGCTCTGTCTTCGTCGCAGGTTGATCCCTGCGCTCAACTCTTGGGCCGCTTCCGCGTGGACTTTGAGGCCCTCCGGAAGAGAAGGGAGGCCCTGGGCGACGATTACCCTTGTCGCCTGCTGAAGCACAGGAAGTACTTCGCCACTGATGAGTAAGCCTTCTCCTTTCCCAGCTCCCGATCCTTCTGTTTCTTTTACTGATCCTTGCTCCACAGGCCCCTTCCAGCCGAGCTCGCGGAGATGGCTGAGGTGCCGTCCCCCTTGGCTTCGCCCCCTCCACCATCCTCAAGCACTCCGAGCAGCAGAGCCCTTGTGGTGAGGGCGATTGGAGAGGCGAACCGTCCCGAGGCGCATTGTGGCCCTGCGCACCTCGCGATCCTCCTTCGCGGGCCTTCTCGTTCTATAACCAGCCTGCCGTGGGCTTCTCGCCTGGTCGTGGACTACGATTGGCCGAGGCGCTCCCTGCGCTCTTCATCTGGGGACGGGCTGGCTCCAGGCCAGGCTTCTGGCGTGGCGTGCCCGGCCGTCGCGAGGGTGCCAGCCCCCAGCCCCCTGCCCGGAGGGGGAGTGCTGATTCGTGGCCCCCGACGCTTGCTTGGGGCAGATGATGGTGTGGAAGACGTGCTCGAGCGCGCCCGGGAGCGTCGCGCTCTTCGCCAAGGATTCCTTCGAAGGGCGGCTGACGCGGTGAGCCTGCTTGGTGAGGAGCTTGCTGATGAAGACGCGTGCCTTGAGGCCGAGGGCCTGTGCCTGGCTGCAGAGAGGCGCGAGCTGGAGGGCGCCATCGCCCTTGCGCGCCGTCAGCACGATCTTGACGACGCAGAGGCCAAGGCATTGCTGGTGGCCTCTCGGGAGGCCTGATCTTGGGCCGCTGAGGAGGCCCGGGAAGCTGACCGGCGGCGAGAGGCGGCGGAGGAGCGGGCTCAGGAGCTCCTTGCCTAGTGCCACTCACTAGAGGAGCAAGTGGAGCTACGCGAGGCAGCCCTCGCGTCGATGAAGGTGGCCTCTGGCGACCCAGCAGAGCTCCAGAAGCGTGAGGAGGCGCTGACGCTGGAAGCCGCCGAACATACCCGCGAGTACGAGTGTCTGGAGACGAGGGAGTGCTTGGTGACGCAGGCGGAGGATGATGTCGCTGCATGGGAAGCTCGTGTCCTGGAGGAGGTCGGACGTCGGGTGGCGTTGGCGCGCTTGGACCTCGGGCACGAGTTCGAGGAGAGGCTGGGGTTGATCTGGGCCGAGGCTGAAGGTAGAACTGCTTCCTTGAGGGCCAAGCTGGAGGAAGCGACGCGGCGGGCCGATGCTTTTCAGGCCGCCCTTGAGGTAGCGCAAGGGGAGTCAACCACCTCCCAGGCCGAGGTGCTCCTTCTTCGCCAGCGGGTGGAGGAGGCTGAGGTCGTCGCGTGCCAGAATGCAGACGAGATACGTCAGCGGCGGATCCTGGAGCATGAGCACAGCCCCATGCTCACCATGCTCCGGCAGAGAGCCAACACAGCCTTGGGCAACATCTGCGAGGCGGCTGTTGGCGAACCGCACGCAGTCAACTACGCCGGCAACCTTCAGTTCTTCACCGACGTGGTGACGCACCTGGAGGCGCGGTCGGTCAGGGCTGACAGGTTGGTGGAGGAGAGGAGCCGCGCCCTGCTCGGGCGCGCCTTTTCTCGCGTCTTCAGCCATCTCCGGAACATGGATCCCCACTTCAATTTCGATGCCGCCATTGCCCCAGTCCCCCAGGCCGTCCGAGAAGACCTGGCGCACTGGGTGGAAGACAATGTGGATGCTCTTGTCAGGGCCTTCGCTTCAGACAACGACGGCGTGATCGTGGCTGCCGACGAGGGCGGTGTGGTGAACGGCCCTGCCGTCGCTGGCGGCGACGCAGACAGCGATGGCGAGTCCAGCGACGCCAGCAACGGTTCGGGTGGTGCTCCTGAGGACGCATTGGGGGATTTATCCGACTGATTGTGCATCGTTCCTGCTTCCTTACCCTGCATGAATAGAACTCAGGTTTTGGCCTGATGGCTGTGAGAGCATTTTGGAGGGGGAGCCCCTCATGTAAAACTTGTGTTCATCGTATTAGTAGACGCTACATTGCCCATGCGCCCGCGCCAAGTGGTTGGCTTAAGCGATGCGCTGGTCGGCTAGTTTACCTTTGTCCCGTGCGGGCCCTGAGGTAGTCTGTGGGAGGCTGTGGTGTCCCGAGTGTTCCCTGATCGAATCCATAGGATCTGCAGTAAAAAAACCCTCCTGAGAGGACGCGGCGGCGGCAGTCTGGGCTGCGCGCAAGCTGGGCCTGACCCGGCTCACGAGGGGATCACGAGGGGAGGCAGCTGAGGCGAAGCGGTAATCAAAACGCGAGAAATTGCTCGAATGAGACTAAGCACCCCTTCCCCGAACACACGCAAATCTCAAATTCGAATCCAACTTAAATCCAGCGGGGGAAAGTGACAACCAAAGGGAAAAGCAATGAAAGCAGACAAAAGGCCGCGTCCGGCACCTAATCTAGTCTTGGACGTCTTCTCACCAGCGCGGAGCTAAGTGCTGCCACTGGGCATGGGAGGGAGCCCCAGGGCCTGAGGCCGGCACCCCTGAGACTCCGGGGCATGTACAGCCCCACTCATTATTACGTGAGAGTGTCACAGGGCGGCGAGCTTCATAGGCACTGGGCCTTCTTCACAGGCACCGGCCTTGCTTCATATCGCCAGACGAGGGCTCCGCCTTGCGCCACACTCTAGTGCCATCAACGACGACCGGAAACCAGGACGCCGCCGATGGGGTAGAGCGGTCGCCAGCGGTTCCCCCGACGACCACGGGTCCTCCGCCAGGGGCAGGCCCTGAGGCACCTCCCTAGCAGAGGGCCTACCTCCTGAGAACACCTTGCTCCGAACGCCACGGTGGTGATGTCGGATCTCGGCCCCTCTCCTGCAGCCCCCTGCACCCTCCTCCCGAGGGGTAGGAGGCTGTGGGAGCGGGGCAGCTGCTCGCTGTGGCGACTTGCACCTCCTGCGATCCATGATTAGCGTATGCCAGCTCCTGAGGAATTAGCGGTACCCAATAATCGCTGCCTCCAGCGTGGCCGGTGGGACCGTCCCGGGGCTCCTGGAAGAGCTCAGCTTTTGGCGCCTCGTCCTCCCAGCTTGGGCTGAGGAGTGAGCCTTGTTCGCCCTCGTGAGGATGCCCTTGGTCCATCATGTGGGGCACGTATTCTTCTGGCGCCGTCATCCCTTGGTCCATGCAGCTCTGCTTGATATGCCCACCATGGGGTGGTAGCGCGGCTGTCCACTGGGGCCGTGGGTCGCGTCGAGTCCTTCTTCGCGGACCGGGAGCGGGGGCAGCACCACCGCCGGTCCGGTGCCGACAGCTTTGCTGGCATTGGAGTAGCCTTGGAGCCCGCGGGCGTGCGCGGAGCCCCCGCGCGGGCCGCCCTGGGCTTGAGATGGGAGCTGGGTGCAGAAGGGGTGAGCCCCCGAGGCGGCGAAGCCTAGGAGCTCTGCCACCCGCTCCAGCAGCACGTCGCGGCCGCCCTCCAGCAGCCTGCACTGCAGCAGCTCTCGGGCCACCGTGAGCGCGGCCCTCGAGTTCGCCTGCTCCCGGCGGGTGTACGGTGTCGTGGTCGCGGCGTGATTGGAGGCCCTTGCTACCGACCGCGCCTGCCGCGATGTGAGAGCTGTCGAAGCCTGTCCGCGTCGCCTGCGGACCGCGAGCTGCCTGGGGCATGGGGTCATGCCGCCCAAGGATCTGGATTGCCCGCCTGGTCGCCGGACATGGTGATGACGACGCGACGGGACACGAAGCGGTAGAAGGTGGATTCCGGCGCACCCCTACCTGGCGCGCCAAATGTCGGATTTCGGGTTTTGGATGACCCTTGAGGTTCAAACACTGGGGTGCGCGCAGAGATTTCGCCTTCTACCTACCTGCGCCCCTCCGCCTCGCTAAGATCTAAGCTATGGAAAGAACAGCACAAGAGACACAGGGTTTATACTGGTTCGGGCCACCGTTGTGGTGTAATACCCTACTCCAATGTGTGGTGTGGTGGATTGGCTCTTGGGCTGATGATGATGAGCAAGACAAGGAAGAACAGCCTCGCGAGGGTCTGTTCTTGGCTGGGGGATGAACTGCTAGGAGGAGTCCAGTCACCCTTCTCTCTCTCTCTTCTCGATTCTCTCTTCGATTTCGATCCCTTTCCGATTCCGTTTTCCATCCCTCTCCCCTGGGGGTGGCTAGTCCTATTTATAGGCAAAGGCCCTGGGCCTCTTCCCAAATATTGAGCGGGAAGGGCGCCAACAATTGGCCATTTTGAAGGGGAACATCTCGTACACTTATCCTGACTAAAGTTGGTCCTCGCCTGCCAAAGGCTCTGGTGGTAACGCTGGCTTGGGCTCCACAATGACTTCCTCCCTGCCGTTTGACTGGTCTTGGTCTCGTTGCACCGAAACGGGTGCCTCATGAGGTACCCCGCCTTGATCTCTCCGCCTCCTCGCAAGCCAGCCTGATGAGGCCGTGCCTGAGGAAGCTCCGTGTCGTCCGCCCCGCGAGGCTTGGCCCCTCTTGAGGGTCTTGGGTCTGTGTTGGTGAAGACGGGCCGTGCTGGGCCCCCTTTGAGCCACGCCGCAGGCCGCAGGCAGGCAAGTCTGGGGACCCCCGTTCCCAGAACGCCGACACAATTCTTTCTACCTTATCTTTTGAGGTGGTGTTATGTCATTTGTTACAATTTCCTTCATGTTTCATGATTCAAAAGTTGTCAGGAATGAGATATTTAAACCCGTCATTTTCTTCCTTGGAGTTATCTTGGTATAGATTTCACCTAAAGCTTTCCCTAAGGATTGTTGCTATTTATGGTGCTTATAAATGACCCAAGTTCTTCATTTATCCTCCTGGTGATATAAGTTTCTCGTCTCCTTGTTGACATCAATCCAATCTATTATTTCCGTTAGTGGCAAAATTTCACCTCTTAGTTTTGAGATGTTTTCCATAAGCCCACTACAAGTTTATTCGTTTCATTGTCGGTTTTTTCCAACAACTCCATTATAACCTTATTGGAAGGGTGCTCTCCAAGCTCTTTTGTGGCAGAAGTTGGCATTTTCTTCTCCATTCTTTCATTCCAATGATCTATCTTCTATTCTTTCATTCCGGAGGCATAGCGATGTTGCTCTCTTCATCCATCATCCCATTTTGCCAAAGATCATGTTCTTTCCTTTTGCTTATCCATTCAACCGGAGTGTCATGTCCTTCATTCAAGTTCTCTCATCTTATCAAGTTTTTCCTCCCTTCTCAACCGGAGTGCCGTCTGAAATCTTTCTTACCCCTTGTGCCATTCTTTCTATAATTCCGAAGACACTCTGTTGTTGATTTCATCAAGTATCCTCTCATCTTGTAAAGTTCATATTCATTTCCTTTCATTTACAGTCCGAGTGTTGTCCAAATTATATCATTCTTTTTCCTTCTCTATCTTGTTTTAACCGGAGTGTTGTGGCAATCACTCCTCTTCTAACCAGACTCTCATCCAAGTGCTTTCATTTTGCCAAGCTCATATACTTTACCTTCCTTTTCCAACCGGAGTGTTGTCGTAATTGATCCTTATCGTCCCTTGTACATCTCGTTTCTATCAGAGTGCTTGCATGTACTTCTTGTCCATTGCAACCCTTTTTCTTATGTCTTTCAACCTACAAGGTTCTAGTAATGTTCTTTGTTCCTCTTTTCTAACGGAGTGTTTTCAACTTTGTTCATCTTCATTGTATTCTTTCTTTCAATTTGTAGTGGCTTCACTAGTTTGTCAAAGAAGAAACTGAGTTTAACCTCTTCTCTTCATCTTCCGTTTTCCCTCCGTTGCCATCCTAGATCTCGGGACGAGATCCTCTTGTAGTGGTGGAGTGTTGTAATGCCCCGAGACCGACGCGCCAGGTGTCTTCCAGTTATTCGATGTTGTTGACATGTCATTCGCTTGTGTTTTGCATCTTGTCATGTCATCATGTGCATTACATCATCATGTTTTCAAAACTTGCATCCGTCCCGGTCTCCAAGTTCTTTCCGTTGTCCGTTCTGAGCCCAAACATACTTGCACGCGCCCGCGGCACATTCGAAATGTTATTTTATAAGTGGTCGTAAAATGTTCTCGGAATGGGATGAGAGTTGGTGTGCGGTCTTGTTATGTTGTAGGTAGGCCGCCTGCCAAGTTTCAACGCATTCGGAGTCCGTTTGATGCCCCAACGGATAACTATAGCGGCATTATAGTCGGTCAAACATCGGACATTTTCGGTCTCCGGAAACCTTGCCGGGCTGCATTTTCGTCTCTCTCTTCTCAGCCCGAGACCTCTCCTACACAGCCCACTAACCCCACCTAGGCCCAACCAACCTCCCGTCTCGACCGGTCCGTTGGATCGCGATCGGGTGCTCCGAAACGCTCCAGAAACCCCCCCTAGACCCAAACCCTAGCAAAACCTGCTATATATAGACCCCTAGTCCATTTTCGGACTAATCCTAGTCTAAAACTTACCCCTAGCCTCCCCTAACCCTCAGCCACCGCCACCTCCCCGCTCTGCCTTGTTTTCCACGCCCGACCGTATCGCCTCCGCCACTTGGTGCCGCCTATGCGGCCAGCGCCGCCGCAGACGCCGCCCTCCACCAACAGGAGGCCGCCACGTGTCCTCCCTGCCTCTTGCGCTGTCGCGGCCCGCCTAGGCCCGGGACGAGCCCACAGAGCCCATCGGGGCCCGTCCTCGAGCCCGCGTGCACCTGCACTCTGTCGCCCGGCTCCTGAGCGCCACCGCCGCCTTTGCCTCCCGCCGGCGAGCCTCGTCGTGCCGCCCACCGGCGACCACCTCCACCCGAGGCCAGATCCCCCGCGCCTCCACCTTCTTCCCTTCGTCCTCCCTCCCTCTCACCTTGCTCTCTGGTTCCCGCGCAGGTGCGTCGCCCCGCCATGGCTCTGAGCTCGCGCCGGCCCCGTTCCGCCTCGCCCCGCGCGGAACCGGTGGTCCTCGCCGCGGATCCGCCTTCCCCGCGACCGGATCGTGCTCCTCCGCCGTCCTGCTGCAAGTTTCGCATCCGACCTTGTCGTTCCTGTCGCCCTCACCCGCGAGCGCCGCCGTGCCTCGTTCGGATCGGGAGGAGCCCCGATCTCGTCTCCCTCCGCGTCCGCGTCCAGGTGGGCCGTGACCCACCCGAGGCCCAGCTCCCTCTGCCTCCGCCAGCCCAAGATCCGAACTGGGCCTGGCCCAGCTGGGTGAGCAGCCCCTCCAGCCTCCATGTGCATTGTTGGGCCGGCCTCTGATTCGGCCCGTTCATTTTTTTCTGTTGTCAGCAATTTGTTAATTTCTCAGAGCATTGCATATTTACAGAACTGCCCCTATTTTTAAACTGCTAATAACTTTTGAACCGTGCATCGGTTTAAAACGTTTTATATATGTAACATGCTTAGAATTTCATCTAGTTTCATAATATTCCACTTTCATCCATGTTAAAAATGTTTAAATTGCTGTTTGTTTAAATTTGCTCAAATGCCATGTTAAAAATGCTTTATTTCTAACTTAATAACCGTAGCTCCAAACTTAATAAACTTTATATGTAAATGGGGTAGAAAAATGCCTAGTTTAACATGGTGGCTTTACTTTGCATGTTTAACAACACTAAAATATGGTTTAGGGCAGAACAGTACCAAATCTAAAGTAGGCACATGAGGATTTTTTGGATTTGTTGTTTGTTATATCCGGCCTCATTTAAACTTGCCTAGTTAGGTAGTTTTCATATGCTTCACCCCTTGCCATGCTAACAAACATTTAATATTGTTGAGTACTTAAACGGGAGAGAACTAAATAAATCATGTGGTGTTTCGTCAATACGCAACTTGTTGCATATTGAGCTCTGCTTAACTTGTAGTGTTGTTTGTGCAGTTTGCCATGCCATGCATATTTAAACCAGACATCCATCATACTTGGTTGAGCATCATGCCATGTTTATGTGATGGTTGTTTACTTTGTTGTTTGCTTCTTTCCGGTGTTGATTCTTCGGGTTAGTTCCGATAACATCGCGTTTGTGAGGATTCGTTCGACTTCGTCCGTTTGTCTTCTTCATGGACTCGTTCTTCTTCCTTGAGGGATCTCATGCAAGATGACCATACCCTCGAAATCACTTCTATCTTTGCTTGCTAGTTGTTCGCTCTATCACTATGTGATAACCCACAAGTATAGGGGATCGCAACAGTTTTCGATAAGTAAGAGTGTCGAACCCAACGAGGAGCTCAAGGCAGAACAAATATTCCCTCAAGTTCTATCAACCACCGATACAACTCTACGCACGCTTGATGTTTGCTTTACCTAGAACAAGGATGAAACTAGAAGTACTTTGTAGGTGTTGTTGGATAGGTTTGCAAGATAATAAAGATTACGTAAATAAAAAGTAGGGGCTGTTTAGATAAAGACACAACTAAGTTAGTTTTAGTAAAGAGCTTTTTGTTATGAGAAAGTTATTTGTCCCTAGGCAATCGATAACTAGACCGGTAATCATTATTGCAATTTTATATGAGGGAGAGGCATAAGCTAACATACTTTCTCTACTTGGATCATATGCACTTATGATTGGAACTCTAGCAAGCATCCGCAACTACTAAAGATCATTAAGGTAAAACCCAACCATAGCATTAAAGCATCAAGTCCTGTTTATCCCATACGCAACAACCCCCTTACTCGGGTTTGTGTTTCAGTCACTCACGCAACCCACTATAAGCGAATCATGAACATATTGCAACATACTATAGTGGGGATCCCTCATGCTTGCGCGACACGGAGAGCACCATAGGACAGCACCAATAATAAAACATGCAACTCAAACCAATCTTGATCATCAAATAGCCCGTAGGACAAAACAGATCTACTCAAACATCATAGGATAGCCATACATCATTGGGAAATAATATATAGCGTTGAGCACCATGTTTAAGTACAGATTACAATGGGTAAGAGAGAGGTTACACCGCTACATAGAGGGGGTAAGAGTTGGTGATGATGGCGGTGAAGTTGTTGGTGAAGATTGCGGTGATGATGATGGCCACAACAGCATTCCGGCGCCACCGGAAGAGAAGGGGAGAGGGGGGCTCGTATTCTTCTTCCTTGGCCTCCTCCTTAGATGGGAGAAGGGTTTCCCCTCTGGTCCTTGGCCTCCATGGCGTGGGAGGGGCAAGAGCCCCTCTGAGATTGGATCTGTCTCTCTGTCTCTCTCTGTTTCTGCGTTCTCAGATTCTACCCTTTCACCGTTTCTTATATTCCCAGAGATCCATAACTTTGATTGGGCTGAAATTTTAACACGATCTCTATCTGGATATTAGCTTTCTTGCGGCGAAAGAAGGGCATCAACCGCCTTACGGGGTAGCCACGAGGGTCAGGGGCGCGCCCCCTGCCTCGTGGGCCCCTCGAGCATCGTCTCGAGTGGATTTTTCTTCCCAAAAATCATATATGTTCCAAAAAAAAATCTCCGTCAGTTTTTATTCCGTTTGGACTGTGTTTGATATGGATATTCTGCGAAACAAAAACATGCAACAAACAGGAACTGACACTGGGCACTGGATCAATATGTTAGTCCCAAAAATAGTATAAAAAGTTGCCAAAAGTATATGAAAGTTGTAGAATATTGGCATGGAACAATCAAAAATTATAGATACGACGGAGACGTATCAGCATCCCCAAGCTTAATTCCTGCTCGTCCTCGAGTAGGTAAATGATAAAAAGATAATTTTTGATGTGGAATGCTACCTAGCATAATCTTGATCACATATCTAATCATGGCATGAATATTAAGACACGAGTGATTCAAAGCAATAGTCTATCATTTGACATAAAAACAATAATACTTCAAGCCTACTAATAAAGCAATCATGTCTTTTCAAAATAACATGGGCAAAGAAAGTTATCCCTACAAAATCATATAGTCTGGCTATGCTCCATCTTCACCACACAAAATATTCACATCATGCACAACCCCGATGACAAGCCAAGCAATTGTTTCATACTTTTGACGTTCTCAAACCTTTCCAACTTTCACGCAATACATGAGCGTGAGCCATGGACATAGAACTATAGGTGGAATAGAGTGGTGCATGTGGAGAAGACAAAAAGGAGAAGATAGTCTCACATCAACTAGGCGTATCAACGGGCTATGGAGATGCCCATCAATAGATATCAATGTGAGTGAGTAGGGATTGCCATGCAACGGATGCACTAAGAGCTATAAGTGTATGAAAGCTCAGACTGAAAACTAAGTGGGTGTGCATCCAACTTGCTTGCTCATGAAGACCTCGGCCGTTTGAGGAAGCCCATCATCAAAATATACAAGCCAAGTTCTATAATGAAAATTCCCACTAGTATATGAAAGTGATAAGTCAAGAGTCTCTCTATATGAAGAACATGGTGCTACTCTGAAGCAAAAATGTGGTAAAAGGATAGTAACATTGCCCCTTCTCTCTTTTTATCTCATTTTTTATTTTATTTTTATTTTATTTTTTCTTTTTTTGGTGGGCTTCTTTGGCCTCTTTTTTTGGGCTTCTTTGGCCTATTTTATTTTTTGTAAAGTCCGGAGACTCATCCCAACCTGTGAGGGAATCATAGCTTCCATCATCCTTTCCTCACATGGGACAATGCTCTAATAATGATGATGATCACACTTTTATTTACTTACAACTCAATATTACAACTCGATACTAGAACAAAATATGACTCTATATGAATGCCTCCGGCGGTGTACTGGGATGTGCAATGATCTAGCGTAGCAATGACATCAAAAAATGGACAAGCCATGAAAACATCATGCTAGCTATCTTATGATCATGCAAAGCAATATGACAGTGAATGCTCAAGTCATGTATATGATGATGATGGAAGTTGCATGGAAATATATCTCGGAATGGCTATGGAAATGCCATGATAGGTAGGTATGGTGGCTGTTTTGAGGAAGGTATATGGTGGGTTTATGGTACCGGCGAAGTTTGCACCAACTCTCGAGGTGAGAAAGGGCAATGCACGGTACCGAAGAGGCTAGCAATGATGGAAGGGTGAGAGTGCGTATAATCCATGGACTCAACATTAGTCATAAAGAACTCACATACTTATTGCAAAAGTTTATTAGCCCTCGAAGCAAAGTACTACTACGCATGCCCCTAGGGGGATAGATTGGTAGGAAAAGACCATCGCTCGTCCCCGACCGCCACTCATAAGGAAGACAATCAATAAATACCTCATGCGCTGACTTCGTTACATAACGGTTCACCATATGTGCATGCTACAGGAATCACAAACCTCAACACAAGTATTTCTACTAATCCACAGCTACCCACTAGCATGACTCTAATATCACCATCTTTATATCGCAAAACTATTGCAAGGAAACAAACATATCATATTCAGTGATCTACAAGTTTTATGTAGGATTTTATGACTAACCATGTGAATGACCAATTCCTGTCATCTCTCTAAATAGATATAAGTGAAGCAAGAGAGCTTAATTCTTTCTACAAAAGATATGCCCACGCTCTAACAAATATAAGTGAACCAAAAGATCATTCTACAAATGGCGGTTTTCTATGTAAAGAGAAACATGCAATCCAAACTTCAAATGATATAAGTGAAGCACATGAAGCATTCTATAAAGCCATACTCAAAAGATATAAGTGAAGTGCATAGAGCATTCTATAAATAAACCAAGGACTATCTCATACCAGCATGGTGCATAAAAGAAAAATGAAAACTAAATGCAAAAGACGCTCCAAGATTGCACATATCGCACGAACGAAACGAATCCGAAAACATACCAATACTTGTTGAAGAAAGAGGGGATGCCTTCCGGGGCATCCCCAAGCTTAGACGCTTGAGTATCCTTGAATATTTACTTGGGGTGCCTCAGGAATCCCCAAGCTTGAGCTCTTGCCTCTCTTCCTTCTTCTCACATCGAGACCTTCTCGATCATCGAACACTTCATCCACACAAAACTTCAATAGAAAACTCGGTAAGATCCGTTAGTATAATAAAGCAAATCACCACTCTAAGTACTGTTGCAAACCAATTCATATTTTGTTTTTGCATTGTGTCTACTGTAATATAGCTTTTACATGGCTTAATCCACTGATATAAATCGAGAGTTTCATCAAAACGAGCAAACTATGCATCAAAAACAGAATCTGTCTAAAACAGAACAGTCTGTAATAATCTGAACATTCACCATACTTATGATACTTAAAAAATCCAGCCAAAATTAGGAAAATAAAAAATTTGTATATAAAGACAGTGCAAAAAGAATCAGAACCATTTGACATTCCAGCTACAAATGTAAAATCGCGCACTATAGCCAAAGTTTTTGTCCTGCACCGCACAAACCAACAAGCTTTGTAAACATCCTAAAGGCAAACCTTGGCACATTATTTTTATAATACAATGGAATTGTACAAGGGGATAATTATTTTTGTTGAAAAGTTTCTCTAATCAAGATTCACAAAGTTGCTATGAGCATGAACAAAGTTCAAGGAGCTCTCCCACTTCAACAATGCTTGTCTTTCTCACTTTCACTTTCCTTTTTTGAAAAAGTTTTTGGGTACCCTCTTTATTTTTGTTGTTTTTAAAGTATATGAAAGTACTCAACAGAAAAAAATGACTCTCTAAAACTTCCGGGTTGTTTCCCTGGCAGCGCTTTCTTTAAAGCCATTAAGCTAGGCATATAGTGCTCAAGTAATGGATCCACCCGGATCCCAAGGTATATCAAAGCCAATTTTAATTAAAAATGATTTGTAATTTAGTAGTGAGCACAAAGTAACATATATAATGTAATGACGAAGTCTAACTCTCTTCCTATGCATCGGCATGTCATAAAAGAACAATTCATGCACACATAGTAAAGGCCAACACATAGTATAAACAGTTTCTTGCAATTTTATCATGTGGGAAACATAGAGAGGTGGAGATATAGTTCCTCTCTCATAATAATTGCAAGTAGGAGCAGAAAGCACATGCATATTATATCTATCAAAATCATCATGTGTAGTAGTAAAAGGCAACCCATCAATATAATCCTTAATAAGCACAAACTTCTCCGATATAGTGTATTTTGGAGAATTCAAAAAGATAATAGGACTATCATGTGTGGGTGCAATAGCAACAATTTCATGTTTAACATAAGGAACTATAGCAAGTTCATCTCCATAAGCATAATTCATATTGGCATCTTGGCCACAAGCATAGCAAGCATCATCAAAAAGGGATATTTGAAAAGAATCAACGGGATCATAGCAATTATCATAGCATTCATCCTTCGGTAAGCACGAAGGGAAATTAAACAATGTATGAGTTGAAGAGTTACTCTCATTAGAAGGTGGGCACGGGTGATCAATCCGCTCTTCCTCCTTTTGTTCTTCGCTCTCCTCCTCATCTTTTTCATCCAATGAGCTCACAGTTTCATCAACTTCTTCTTCCATAGATTCCTGCAAAATATTAGTCTCTTCTTGGACAGCGGAGACTTCCTCAATAAGTGCATTAATATCGGAATTGTATTCATAATTCTCATAGCAATATTTAAGGATAGCTAAATTTTCAGGTCTATAAACCGAATCAACAAAATCTTCAAACTCTTTAAACATAGATTCAATTTCATAAGCACCCATAAAAGCAACAAATTCTTCTATCTGTTCCACATCATAGTAATCATATGTACCATTAGCATAAGAAGCTAAGGTTTTATTATCATTAAATTCGCATAAAAAGGGAAGGTGTGGAGCCTTCATCCTAGAGCAACAAGTATAATCATATCTCAAGCATAGTAGCCTAGCATACCAATTCAATATATGAATTTGATCCCATAATAGTTTCCCTTTTTGTGTCAAGCGATAATCCCTAAAGTATTCGCGTAGATCCAACTTTACTCCCATTACATAATTTAATGGGGTTTTCTCAGGATTATTAAAGTAGTACATAATATCTTTCACATAACCAGCATCGAGGGTTTTAGGAGGTTCCTCATCTCCATGAGTAGCAAGTACACCTAATTTTTTTGGCATTCGTGTTCCATATCCATAACTAAAGACAGAGAACAACTAAGAACAGCAAATAAAAATTACTTAGTGATAAAGCAAACAAGCACACATGAGAATATTCACCCCACGCTATGGCTCCCCGGCAACGGCGCTAGAAAAAGGTCATGATAACCCACAAGTATAGGGGATCACAATAGTTTTCGATAAGTAAGAGTGTCGAACCCAATGAGGAGCTAAAGGCAGAACAAATATTCCCTCAAGTTCTATCGACCACCGATACCACTCTACGCATGCTTGATGTTCGCTTTACCTAGAACAAGTATGAAACTAGAAGTACTTTGTAGGTGTTGTTGGATAGGTTTGGAAGATAATAAAGATTACGTAAATAAAAAGTAGGGGCTGTTTTAGATAAATACACAACTAAGTTAGTTTTAGTAAAGAGCTTTTTGTTACGAGAAAGTTATTTGTCCCTAGGCAATCAATAACTAGACCGGTAATCATTATTGCAATTTTATATGAGGGAGAGGCATAAGCTAACATACTTTCTCTACTTGGATCATATGCACTTATGATTGGAACTCTAGTAAGCATCCACAACTACTAAAGATCATTAAGGTAAAACCCAACCATAGCATTAAAGCATCAAGTCCTCTTTATCCCATACGCAACAACCCCCTTACTCGGGTTTGTGTTTCAGTCACTCACGCAACCCACTATAAGCGAATCATGAACATATTGCAACATCCTACAGTGGGGATCCCTCACGCTTGCGCGACACGGAGAGCACCATAGGACAGCACCAATAATAAAACATGCAACTCAAACCAATCTTGATCATCAAATAGCCCGTAGGACAAAACGGATCTACTCAAACATCATAGGATAGCCATACATCATTGGGAAAAAATATATAGCATTGAGCACCATGCTTAAGTAGAGATTACAGCGGGTAAGAGAGAGGTTACACCACTGCATAGAGGGGGGAAGAGTTGGTGATGATGGCGGTGAAGTTGTTGGTGAAGATTGCGGTGATGATGATGGCCACAACAGCGTTCAGGCGCCACCTGAAGAGAAGGGGAGAGGGGGGCCCCTTCGTATTCTTCTTCCTTGGCCTCCTCCCTAGATGGGAGAAGGGTTTCCCCTCTGGTCCTTGGCCTCCATGGCGTGGGAGGGGCGAGAGCCCCTCCGAGATTGGATCTGTCTCTCTGTCTCTCTTTGTTTCTGCGTTCTCACATTCTACCCTTTCACCGTTTCTTATATTCCCGGAGATCCGTAACTCCGATTGGGCTGAAATTTTAACACGGTCTCTATCTGGATATTAGCTTTCTTGTGGCGAAAGAAGGGCATCAACCGCCTTACGGGGTGGCCACGAGGGTCAGGGGCATGCCTGCCCCCCTGGGGCACGCCCCCTGCCTCGTGGGCCCCTCGAGCATCGTCTCACATGGATTTTTCTATATATTCCAAAAAAATCTCCGTCAGTTTTTATTCCGTTTGGACTCCGTTTGATATGGATATTCTGCGAAACAAAAAACATACAACAAACAGGAACTGACACTGGGCACTGGATCAATATGTTAGTCCCAAAAATAGTATAAAAAGTTGCCAAAAGTATATGAAAGTTGTAGAATATTGGCATGGAACAATCAAAAATTATAAATACGACAGAGACATATCACTATGTCGCGCTACCTACCACTTGTTATATCATGCCTCCCATATTGCCATGTCAAGCCTCTAACTACCTTTCCTAGCAAACCGTTGTTTGGCTATGTTACCGCTTTGCTCAGCCCCTCTTATAGAGTTGCTAGTTGCAGGTGAAGCTGAAGTTTGTTCCATGTTGGAACATGGATATGTTGAGATATCACAATATCTCTTATTTAATTAATGCATCTATATACTTGGTAAAGGGTGGAAGGCTCGGCCCTATGCCTGGTGTTTTGTTCCACTCTTGCCGCCCTAGTTTCCGTCATACCGGTGTTATGTTCCTTGATTTTGCGTTCCTAACGCGGTTGGGTGTTATGGGAACCCCTTGACAGTTGGCTTTGAATAAAACTTCTCCAGCAAGGCCCAACCTTGGTTTTACATTTGCCTAACAACCTATTACCCTTCCCTTGGGTCGGCCAACCCAAGAGTCATCTTTATTTTAACCCCCCCGGGGCCAGTGCTTCTCTAAGTGTTGGTCCGACCGAGCCGCCTGCGGGGCCACCTCGGGGAAACTCGAGGTCTGGTTTTACTCGTAGCTTGTCTCATCTGGTGTTGCATGAGAACGAGATACGTGCGACTCTTATCGGGATTATTGGCACATCGGGTGGCTTTGCTGGTCTTGTTTTACCATTGTCGAAATGTCTTGTAACCGGGATTCCGAGACTGATCGGGTCTTCCCGGGAGAAGGAATATCCTTCGTTGACCGTGAGAGCTTGTGATGGGCTAAGTTGGGACACCCCTGCAGGGTATAAACTTTCGAAAGTCGTGCCCGCGGTTATGCAGCATATGGGAATTTGTTAATGTCCAGTTGTAGAGAACTTGACACTTGACTTAATTAAAATACATCAACCGCGTGTGTAGCCGTGATGGTCTCTTTCCAGCGGAGTCCAGAAAGTGAACACGGTTCTCATGTTATGTTTGAACGTAAGTAGCTTCAGGATCACTTCTTGATCACTTATAGCTTCTCGACCGTGTGTTGCTTCTCTTCTCGCTCTCTTTTGCGTAGGTTAGACACCATATATGCTTAGTGCTTTGCTGCAGCTCCACCTCACTACCCTGTCCTACCCTTAAGCTTAAATAGTCTTGATCTTGCGGGTGTGAGATTGCTGAGTCCTCGTGACTCATAGATACTTCCAAATAGATGCAGGTGCCGATGATGCCAATGCAGGGGACGCTACCGAACTCAAGTGGGAGTTCGACGAGGATTCGGGCCGTTACTATGTTTCTTTTCCGGATGATCAGTAGAGGATCCCAGTTGGGGCGATCAGGGATCTAGCATTTGGGGTGGTCTTTCTTTATTTTGATTCCGTAGTCAGACCTTGATTGTATTCTGGATGATGTATGGCTATTTATGTGTTGTGTGAAGTGGCGATTGTAAGCCGACTCTTTATCCCTTTCTTATTCAGTACATGGGATGTGTAAAGATTACCCCTCTTGCGACAGACCTACCATGCGGCTATGCCTCTAAGTCGTGCCCCGACACGTGGGAGATATAGCCGCATTGTGGGTGTTACAGCGCGCCTGCCCCACTTGGTGCGCCCTGGTGGGTAGTGGGCCCCCAGGCACCTTCCCGACTCTGTTTTCCTCCCGTACGTATACTTGTTTCCCAAGATAAAAGTTCTTTATATATACCCCGGACGATTTGACCACCGTATCGCAGAAAAATCATCTGTTCTTGTTTCATGCTATTTTCTGGTAGATCTGAAAATATGTTGTCTCAAGATTCAGACGGAGAGAGCTATGTCGCTGATTATATCGCAAACCCCAAGTTCTATGGGGAGGTGGATCATTATGGTTGGACCATGAATGAGGAGAAAGACATCGACATGGAGAAAACAAGGGATGATAGCTCTGATGAAGATGAAGATCCACTACCTCAACCTAGAGATATGCACGCGGAATTCAAAAAGTTAAGCGTTCCTAACAAAGGAAACAAACCTAAGGTTCAATTTATCCCGTCCCATTTTCTACAGGAGAGCAAGGCGGCATTATGCAAAAGGGTATTAAAGCTTGAGCTAGAGAATGATGATCTAAGGGAGGAAAATTTTAGCCTCAGACGCAAGTTGGAGAAAAAGACTACCTCATCACCACCACCACCACCATCATCATCGCCAAAGAAGGAGACTTGAATACACGGGTATGGGTACTCCCCTTGGCTTGTGCCAATCTTGGGGGAGATGCCCCGGTATCGTATCACCATCACTTTTATTACCTTTATCTATCTTATTTGGATCCCTAGTAATTTCGTGATTTAGTTGAATAAAAGTTTAGTATGATCTATTTTCGAGTGCTAGTTTCGTGATCTATCTATCTATGTAATCGAGTGAGAGTTATATAATAAAGTTTAGTTTAAGTTTTTGCTTCTTTACTTTTACGTTTCAACCAAAACAAAGGAAAATAATGAAAAAAGATCATGTGCTAATCTTATGGTAAGTAATGACATCACATAATGGAAAGTATAAGTGGTAAAATTTATTGAAAGTTGACAAACATAGCATTGGTCAATGATGCAATTCATGAAAAAATTAATAAGGGAAGAGAATATTCACATGCAAATACACTACCTTGGACATCTTTTATGATTGTGAGCCCCCATTAAATATCTTATGCCAAATTGTTGGTGTTGGACAAGGAAGACAACATAATGATTTATGTTTGTTCATATTCACATAGAAGTTATATTGTCATAGATCCTTTAACATGTGGTGCTTGCTCGATATCTTTGCTAGCCAATAATATGCACTAAGTAGAGATACTACTTGTGCATCCAAAACCCTTAAACCCAAATTCATGTTTTGAGAGTCCACCATACATACCTATGGATTGAGTAAGATCCTTCAAGTAAGTTGTCGTCGATGAAAAAAGGCAATAAAAATTGCTCCTAAATGTGTTTGATCTTTTAGTGTAAGGGAAAATAAGCATTGTACGAACTTGTGATGGCAAAGTAATAAAAGCGACGGACTGCATAATAAAGGTTGCTATCATAAGGGGCGATATAATGTGACGTTCTTTTGCATTAAGATATTATGCATACAAAACCAAAAAGAGCATGACAACCTCTACTTCCCTCTGCGAATGGCCTATCTTTTACTTTTATGTATTTACCTTTTATGCAAGAGTCAAAGTATTTTTATCCATTCCTTTTTATTTTTTCTCTTTGGCAAGCACTATATGGTGGGGAAAGATCTAGGCACATATATCCAATTGGATATGAGTGAGCATGAATTATTATTGTTGACATCACCCTTGAGGTGAATAACCTGGGAGGTTGAAACTTTTTGCTCATATATATGTTGTGAGTGTTAGTAATCATAGAAGATTAAATGATGGTTGAGTATGTGGACTTCCCAAAAGGCTCCGATACAAGACCCTTCCTGAAAATATGATGAATTGTAGTTGCAACTGAGAACATAGTTTGTTAGTTTTCAATAAATTTTATGCTTTCTACTTCTATGTTGTGATGAATTGTTACCGCGCTAGACCAATGATTGTCGGCCCTGCCCCCTCCACCAGATTCCGCGGCTGCAACAACCGCCCACAATGCCACCTCTGCATCCTAGCCCCCCTACTCCCCATCGACAATGTGGTACTGGTGTTCATGAGAAGCTATATGATAAAGTTGTATGATAAATTGTGTTGTTGTTATAATAATAAGCATGATCCTACTATGTCTGTATTTTGTTTTTATTGACGCCTCTCTCTCTAAACATGCGGACATGATTTTCGATATTGGCTTTCGTTTGAGGACAAGCGAGGTCTAAGCTTGGGGGAGTTGATATGTCCATTTTGCATCATGTTTTCTTACTGTTATTTATAGTGTTTACATGCATTATAACACTTTGTGGAGTAATTCCAGTGCCTTTTCCCTCATAATATGCAAGGTTTACACAAAGAGGGAGAATACCGGAATCTGGAATTCTGGACCTAAAAAAGCTATGTCAGAGATACCTATTCTACACATCTCCAAATGAGATGAAATTTTGTGGAGAGTTATTTTGGAATATATAATAAATATTGGAGAAAAGAACTACCAGAGGGGGGCTCCTAGGCGCCCACAAGGCACCAGGCGCGCCACCCCCTCTAGGCGTGCCCTAGTGGGTAGTGGGGGCCCATGCCCACCTCCGATCCCCATCTTCTGGTACATAAGGTCTTTTGACCTAGAAAAAAATAAGGAGAGGACTTTCGGGATGGAGTGCCGCCGTCTTGAGGCAAAACTTGGGCATGAGCACTTTTGCCCTCTGGTGGAGCGATTTCGTCGGGGGAACTTCCCTCCTGGAGGGGGAAATCGAAGCCATCATCATCACCAACAAGCCTCTCATCTTTGGAGGCCAATCTTCATCAACATCTTCAACATCACCATCTCATCTCAAACCCTAGTTCATCTCTTGTGTTCAATCTTTGTATCAAAACCTCAGACTGGTACCTGCGGGTGACTAACAGTTTTGATTACATCTTGTAGTTGATGCTAGCCGGTTTATTTGGTGGAAGATCATATGTTCAGATCCATTATGCTATTTAATATCCCTTTGATCTTGAGCATGAATATTATTTGTGAGTAGTTGCCTTTGTTCTTGAGGCCATAGGAGAAGTCATGTTGCAAGTAATCATGTGAATTTGGTATTCGTTTGATATTTTGATGATATGTGTATTGTGATTCCCTTAGTGGTGTTATGTGAACATCGACTACATGACACTTTACCATCTTTGGTCCTAAGGGAATGCATTGTGGAGTAGTTATTAGATGACGGGTTGCTAGAGTGACAGAAGCTTAAATCCTAGTTTATGCGATATTTCGTAAGGGGCTGATTTTGATTCATATGTTTAATGCTATGGTTAGATTGCTATCTTAATTCTTCTTTCGTAGTTGTAGATGCTTGCGAGGGGGTTAATCATAAGTGGGAGGCTTGTTCAAGTAAGAACATCAACCAAGCACCAGTCTACCCACATATCAAATTATCAAAGTAGCGAACACGAATCAAACAAACATGATGAAAGTGACTAGATGAAATTCCTATGTGTCCTCAAGAATGTTTTACTTAATAACTGAGGTCGTTCCGGCTTGTCCTTTGCCACAAAAAGGATTGGGCTACCTTGCTGCACTTATTGTTACTATTGTTACCTGATACTTGTACAAATTATCTTGCTACCAAATTACCTATTACCAACAATTTTAGTGCTTGCAGAAATTACCTTGCTGATAACCACTTGTCACTTCCTTCTGCTCCTCGTTGGGTTCGACACTCTTACTTATTCAAAGGACTACGATTGATTTCTTATACTTGTGAATCATCACGGCCAAATTAAGGTTGATGGTTCTATCTCCAAATCTTTGAAACGTGGATCAATGGGCGTATTTTGCAGGAGCAACCATGGTGCCTACATGGGGGCTTTGGCAATAGTTTTTGAAGGAGCCTCTCATCCAGCCACTCTCTAGGCCCTGGCCTACAGAGAGGCAATGGCACTGGCCACGGATCTTCTTCACACGTATATTGTCGTCGGATCCGACTACAAAAAGGTTGTTTCAAACATCTCTAAAGGCAATGGCGGGAAGTATGATCACATAATTAGAGAGATTCAGTTAATGTCTTTAGATTTCCAACATTGTTATTTATGTTTTTGAAGGTAGAGTGTCGAATACGGAGGCATATAACCTCACTAAGTACGCGCTTAGCCTTTTAGTTGGTCGTCATGTTTAGCTTCTTCAACCTCTTATTGTCAACTGTATTCCTTAATGTTGGGGAATGTAGTAATTTCAAAAAAAATCCTACGCACACGCAGGATCATGGTGATGCATAGCAACAAGAGGGAGAGTGTTGTCTACATACCCTCGTAGACCGTTCATGAAAGCGTTATATCAACACGGTTGATGTAGTCATACGTCTTCATGATCCGACCGATCCAAGTACCGAAAGCACGGCACCTCCGAGTTCTGCACACGTCAGCTCGGTGACGTCCTCGCCTTCTTGATCCAGCAAGAGGGGCGAAGTAGTAGATGAATTCCGGAAGCACGACGGTGTTGGTGAAGAACAATCTCCGCAGGGCTTCGCCTAAGCACTACGAAAACTATGACGGAGGATAAACTAGAGGGGACGGGGTTGTCGGCACACGACTTGGTGTTTCTTGATGTGTCTTGGGTGCTAGCCCTACCCCTCTATTTATATGTTGAGCCTTGGGGTCGAAACTTGGAGTAAAAGCCTCCACAAAGTCGGTTTCACCCGAAAGGCAAGAGTCCTTCTCGGACTACAGGGACAGACGCCAAGGTTCCCGGCGTCTGGACCCAGATGCCAGGGACCCTGGCGTCTGGCCCCTGGACTCCGCAAAACTTCCTTTTGCGCTTTCCAAAAACCTTGTGGGCTCTCCCCTTTGGCCCAAATAAAGTGTTCTCGTACCCAAACATTTCGGGAAACATCCGGAACCCCTTCCGGAGTCCAAACACTATTATCACATATATCAATCTTTATCTCCGGACCATTCCGGAGTTCCTCGTCATGTCCGTGATCTTATCCGGAACTCCGAACAACATTCGGTCACCAACATACATAACTCATAGTACTATATCGTCAACGAACGTTAAGCGTGCGGACCCTACGGGTTCAAGAACTATGTAGACATGACCGAGACACCTCTCTGGTCAATAACCAATAGTGGGACCTGCATGCCCATATTGGCTCCTACATATTCTACGAAGATCTTTATCGGTCAGACCGCATAACAACATATGTTGTTCCCTTTGTCATCGGTATGTTACTTGCCCGAGATTCGATAGTCGGTATCTCAATACCTAGTTCAATCTCGTTACCGGCAAGTCTCCTTACTCGTTCTGTAATACATCATCCCGCAACTAACTCATTAGTTGCAATGCTTGCAAGGCTTATAGTGATGTGCATTACCGAGTGGGCCCAGAGATACCTCTCCGACAATCGGAGTGACAAATCCTAATCTCAAAATAAGCCAACCCAACAAGTACCTTCGGAGACACCTGTAGAGCACCTTTATAATCACCCAGTTACGTTGTGACGTTTGGTGGCACACAAAGTGTTCCTCCGGTAAACGGGAGTTGCATAATCTCATAGTCATAGGAACATGTATAAGTCATGAAGAAAGCAATAGCAACAAACTAAACGATCAAGTGCTAAGATAACGGAATGGGTCAAGTCAATCACATCATTCTTCTAATGATGTGATCCCGTTAATCAAATGACAACTCATGTCTATGGTTAGGAAACTTAACCATCTTTGATCAACGAGCTAGTTAAGTAGAGGCATACTAGTGACACTCTGTTTGTCTATGTATTCACACAAGTACTATGTTTCCGGTTAATACAATTCTAGTGAATAATAAACATTTATCATGATATAAGGAAATAAATAATAACTTTATTATTGCCTCTAGGGCATATTTCCTTCAGTCTCCCACTTGCACTAGAGTCAATAATCTAGATCACATCGCCATGTGATTTAACACTAATAGTTCACATTACCATGTGATTAACACCCATAGTTCACATCGCCATGTGACCAACACTCAAAGGGTTTACTAGAGTCAGTAATCTAGTTCACATCGCCATGTGATTAACACCCAAAGAGTACTAAGGTGTGATCATGTTTTGCTTGTGAGAGAAGTTTAGTCAACGGGTCTGCCACATTCAGATCCGTATGTATTTTGCAAATTTCTATGTCAACAATGCTCTGCACAGAGCTACTCTAGCTAATTACTCCCACTTTGAATATGTATCTAGATTGAGACTTAGAGTCATCCAGATCGGTGTCAAAGCTTGAATCGACGTAACTCTTTACGATGAACCTTTTGTCACCTCCATAATAGAGAAACATATCCTTATTCCACTAAGGATAATTTTGACCGTTGTCCAGTGATCTACTCCTAGATCACTATTGTACTCCCTTGCCAAAAACAGTATAGGGAATACAATAGATCCGGTACACAGCATAGCATACTTTATAGAACCTATGGCTGAGGCATAGGGAATGACTTTCATTCTCTTTCTATCTTTTGCCGTGGTCGGGCTTTGAGTCTTACTCAATTTCACACCTTGTAACACAGGCAAGAACTCTTTCTTTGACTGTTCCATTTTGAACTACTTCAAAATCTTGTCAAGGTATGTACTCATTAAAAAAACTTATCAAGCGTCCTGATCTAGCTCTATAGATCTTGATGCTTAATATGTAACCAGCTTCACCGAGGTCTTTCTTTGAAAAACTCCATTCAAACACTCATTTATGCTTTGCAGAATAATTCTACATTATCTCCGATCAACAATATGTCATTCACATATACTTATCAGAAATGTTGTAGTGCTCCCACTCACTTTCTTGTAAATACAAGCTTCACCGCAAGTATGTATAAAACTATATGCTTTGATCAACTTATCAAAGCGTATATTCCAACTCTGAGATGCTTGCACCAGTCCATAGATGGATCGCTGGAGCTTGCATATTTTGTTAGCACCTTTAGGATTGACAAAACCTTCTGGTTGCATCATATACAACTCTTTCTTTAATAAATCCATTAAGGAATGCAGTTTTGTTTATCCATTTGCCATATTTCATAAAATGTGGCAATTGCTAACATGATTCGGACATACTTAAGCATGGATACGAGTGAGAAACACTCATCGTAGTCAACACCTTGAACTTGTCGAAAACCTTTTTGCGACAATTCTAGCTTTGTAGATAGTAACACTATTATTAGCGTCCGTCTTCCTCTTGAAGATCCATTTAATCTCAATGGCTCACCAATCATTGGGCAAGTCAATCAAAGTCCATACTTTGTTCTCATACATGGATCTCATCTCAGATTTCATGGCCTCAAGCCATTTCGTGGAATCTGGGCTCATCATTGGTTCCTCATAGTTCGTAGGTTCGTCATGGTGAAGTAACATGACCTCCAGAACAGGATTACCGTACCACTCTGGTGTGGATCTCACTCTAGTTTACCTACGAGGTTCGGTAGTAACTTGATCTGAAGTTACATGATCATCATCATTAGCTTCCTCACTAATTGGTGTAGTAGTCACAGGAGCAGATTTCTGTGATGAACTACTTTCCAATAAGGGAGCAGGTACAGTTACCTCATCAAGTTCTACATTCCTCCCACTCACTTCTTTCGAGAGAAACTCCTTCTCTAGAAAGGATCCATTCTTAGCAACGAATGTCTTGCCTTCGGATCTGTGATAGAAGGTGTACCCAACAGTCTCCTTTGGGTATCCTATGAAGACACATTTCTCCGATTTGGGTTCGAGCTTATCAGGTTGAAGCTTTTTCACATAAGCATCGCAGCCCCAAACTTTAAGAAACGACAACTTTGGTTTCTTGCCAAACCACAGTTCATAAGGCGTCGTCTCAACGGATTTCGATGGTGCCCTATTTAATGTGATGCGGCCGCCTCTAAAGCATAACCCCAAAACGATAGCGGTAAATCAGTAAGAGACATCATAGATCACACTATATCTAGTAAAGTATGATTACGACGTTTGAACACACCATTATGATGTGGTGTTCTGGGTGGCGTGATTTTTGTGAAACTATTCCACATTGTTTTAATTGAAGACCAAACTCATAACTCAAATATTTGTCTCTGCGATCAGATCGTAGAAACTTTTTTTCTTGTTACGATGATTTTCAACTTCATTCTGAAATTCTTTGAACTTTCCAAATGTTTTAGACTTATGTTTCATTAAGTAGATATACCCATATCTTCTCAAATCATCTGTGAAGGTCAAAAAATAATGATACCCGCCGCGAGCCTCAACACTCATCGGACTGCATACATCAGTATGTATTATTTTCCATAAGTCAGTTGCTCGCTCCATTGTTCCGAAGAACGGAGTCTTAGTCATCTTGCCCATGAGGCATGGTTCGCAAGCATCAAAATGATTCATAATCAAGTGATTCCAAAAGCCCATCAGCATGGAGTTTCTTCATGCGCTTTACACCAATATGACCTAAATGGTAGTGCCACAAATAAGTTGCACTATCATTATTAACTTTGCATATTTTGGTTTCAATATTATGAATATGTGTATCACTACAATCGAGATCCAATGAACCATTTTCATTGGGTGTATCACCATAGAAGGTTTTATTCATGTAAATAGAACAACAACTATTCTCTAACTTAAATGAATAACCGTTTTGCAATAAACATGATCAAATCATATTGATGCTCAACGCAAACACCAAATGACATGTATTTAGGTTTAACACTAATCCCGAAAGTATAGGGAGTGTGCGATGATGATCATATCAATCTTGGAACCACTTCCAATACACATCGTCACTTCACCCTTAACTAGTCTCTGTTCATTCTGCAAATCCCGTTTCGAGTTACTACTCTTAGCAACTAAACCAGTATAAAATACCGAGGGGTTGCTATAAACACTAGTAAAGTACACATCAATAACATGTATATCAAATATACCTTTGTTCACTTTGCTATCCTTCTTATCCACCAATTACTTGGGGTAGTTCCGCTTCCAGTGACCAGTCCCTTTGCAGTAGAAGCACTCAGTTTCAGGCTTAGGTCCAGACTTGGGTTTTTTTCACTTGAGCAGCAACTTGCTAGCCGTTCTTCTTGAAGTTCCCCTTTCTTCCCTTTGTCCCTTTACTTGAAACTAGTGGTTTTGTTTACCATCAACACTTGATGCTTTTCTTGATTTCTACCTTCGTCGATTTCAGCATCATGAAGAGCTTGGGAACTACTTTTGTCATCCCTTGCATATTATAGTTCATCACTAAGTTCTAGTAACTCGGTGATAGTGACTAGAGAATTTTGTCAATCACTATTTTATCTGGAAGATTAACTCCCACTTGATTCAAGCGATTGTAGTACCCAGAAAATCTGCGCACATGCTCACTGCTTGAGCTATTATCCTCCATCTTTTAGCTATAGAACTTGTTGGAGACTTCATATCTCCCAACTCGGGTATTTGCTTGAAATATTAACTTCAACTCCTGGAACATCTCATATGGTCCATGACGTTCAAAATGTCTTTGAAGTCCCGATTCTAAGCCATTTAAGCATGGTGCACTAAACTATCAAGTAGTCATCATATTGAGCTAGCCAAACGTTCATAACATCTGCATCTGCTCCTGCAATAGGTTTGTCACCTAGCGGTGCATCAAGGACATAATTCTTCTGTGCAGCAATGAGGATAAACCTCAGATCACGGATCCAATCCGCATCATTGCTACTAATATCTTTCAACTTAATTTTCTCTAGGAACATATCAAAAATAAAACAGGGGAGCTAAACGCGAGCTATTGATCTACAACATAGATATGCTAATACTACCAGGACTAAGTTCATGATAAATTTAAGTTCAATTAATCATATTACTCAAGAACTCCCACTTAGATAGACATCCCTCTAATCCTCTAAGTGATCACGTGATCCAAATCAACTAAACCATAACTGATCATCACGTGAAATGGAGTAGCTTTTAATGGTGAACATCACTATGTTGATCATATCTACTATATGATTCACGCTCGAACTTTCGGTCTCAGTGTTCCGAGGCCATATCTGCATATGCTAGGCTCGTCAAGTTTAACCTGAGTATTCTGCGTGTGCAAAACTGGCTTGCACCCGTTGTAGATGGACGTAGAGCTTATCACACCCGATCATCACGTGGTGTCTGGGCACGACGAAC
Source organism: Triticum urartu (assembly GCF_003073215.2). Classification (NCBI taxonomy): domain Eukaryota; kingdom Viridiplantae; phylum Streptophyta; class Magnoliopsida; order Poales; family Poaceae; genus Triticum; species Triticum urartu. The sequence continues at coordinate 484,161,523 of NC_053024.1, forward strand.
TTTGGCAACGGTGCATACTCAGGGAGAACACTTTTATCTTGAAATTTAGTGAGAGATCATCTTATAATGCTACCGTCAATCAAAGCAAGATAAGATGCATAAAAGATAAACATCACATGCAATCAATATAAGTGATATGATATGGCCATCATCATCTTGTGCTTGTGATCTCCATCTCCGAAGCACCGTCATGATCACCATCGTCACCGGCGCGACACCTTGATATCCATCGTAGCATTGTTGTCGTCTCGCCAATCTTATGCTTCTACGACTATCGCTACCGCTTAGTGATAAAGTAAAGCATTACAGGGCGATTGCATTGCATACAATAAAGCGACAACCATATGGCTCCTGCCAGTTGCCGATAACTCGGTTACAAAACATGATCATCTCATACAATAAAATTTAGCATCATGTCTTGACCATATCACATCACAACATGCCCTGCAAAAACAAGTTAAACGTCCTCTACTTTGTTGTTGCAAGTTTTACGTGGCTGCTACTGGGCTTAGCAAGAACCGTTCTTGCCTACGCATCAAAACCATAACGATAGTTCATCAAGTTGGTGTTGTTTTAACCTTCACAAGGACTGGGCGTAGCCACACTCGGTTCAACTAAAGTTGGAGAAACTGACACCCGCCAGCCACCTGTGTGCAAAGCACGTCGGTAGAACCAGTCTCGCGTAAGCGTACGCGTAATGTCGGTCCGCGCCGCTTCATCCAACAATACCGCCAAACCAAAGTATTACATGCTGGTAAGCAGTATGACTTATATCGCCCACAACTCACTTGTGTTCTACTCGTGCATATGACATCTACGCATAAAACCTGGCTCGGATGCCATTGTTGGGGAATGTAGTAATTTAAAAAAAAATCCTACGCACACGCAGGATCATGGTGATGCATAGCAACAAGAGGGGAGAGTGTTCTCTACATACCCTCGTAGACCGTTCGCGGAAGCGTTATATCAATGCGGTTGATGTAGTCATACGTCTTCATGATCCGACCGATCCAAGTACCGAAAGCACGGCACCTCCGAGTTCTGCACACGTTCGGCTCGGTGATGTCCTCGCCTTCTCGATCCAGCAAGAGGGGCGAAGTAGTAGATGGGTTCCGGCAGCACGATGGCGTGGTGATGGTGTTGGTGAAGAACAATCTCCGCAGGGCTTCGCCTAAGCACTACGAAAACTATGACGGAGGATAAACTAGAGGGGACAGGGTTGCCGGCACACGGCTTGGTGTTTCTTGATGTGTCTTGGGTGCTAGCCCTACCCCTCTATTTATATGTTGAGCCTTGGGGTCGAAACTTGGAGTAAAAGTCTCCACAAAGTCGGTTTCACCTGAAAGGCAAGAGTCCTTCTTGGACTCCAGGGCCAGACGCCAGGGTTCCCGGCGTCTGGACCCAGATGCCAGGGACCCTGGCGTCTGGCCCCTGGACTCCGCAAAACTTCGTTTTGCGCTATCCAAAAACCTTGTGGGCTTTCCCCTTTGGCCCAAATAAAGTGTTCTCGTACCCAAACATTTCGGGAAACATCCGGAACCCCTTCCGGTGAATTCTAGAACCCTTCCGGAGTCCAAACACTATTATCCCATATATCAATCTTTATCTCCGGACCATTCCGGAGTTCCTCGTCATGTCCGTGATCTTATCCGGAACTCCGAACAACATTCGGTCACCAACATACATAACTCATAGTACTATATCGTCAACGAACGTTAAGTGTGCGGACCCTACGGGTTTGTAGGATCGAAAGTATGTCTAGAGAGGGGGTGATTAGACTACTTGACCAAATAAAAACTTAACCTTTTCCCAATTTTAATTCTTGGCAGATTTTAGCTATTGTAGGACAAGTCAAGCAATCATCACACAATTCAAGCAAGCATGCAAAGAGTATATTGGCAGCGGAAAGTAAAGCATGCAACTTGCAAGAATGTAAAGGGAAGGGTTTGTATAATTCAAACGCAATTGGAGACACGGATGTTTTTCCCGTGGTTCGGATAGGTGGTGCTATCCTACATCCACGTTGATGGAGACTTCAACCCACAAGGGGTAACGGTTGCGCGAGTCCATGAAGGGCTCCACCCACACAGGGTAACGGTTGCGCGAGTCCACGAAGGGCTCCACCCACAAAGGGTCCACGAAGAAGCAACCACCCACAAAGGGTCCACGAAGAAGCAACCTTGTCTATCCCACCATGGCCATCGCCCACACAGGACTTGCCTCACTAGCGGTAGATCTTCATGAAGTAGGTGATCTCCTTACCCTTACAAACTCCTTGGTTCAACTCCACAATCTTATCGGAGGCTCCCAAGTGACACCTAGCTAATCTAGGAGACACCACTCTCCAAGAAGTAACAAATGGTGTGTAGGTAATGAACTCCTTGCTCTTGTGCTTCAAATGATAGTCTCCCCAACACTCAACTCTCTCTCATAGGATTTGGATTTTGTGGAAAGAAGATTTGAGTGGAAAGCAACTTGGGAAGGCTAGAGATCAAGATTCATATGGTAGGAATGGAATATCTTGGTCTCAACACATGAGTAGGTGGTTCTCTCTCAGAACATATGAGTTGGAATTGTGTATGTGTTCTGATGGCTCTCTCCACGAATGAAGAGGAGGTGGAGGGGTATATATAGCCTCCACACAAAATCCAACCGTTACACACAGTTTTCCAATCTCGGTGGGACCGAATCAACAAACTCGGTCGGACCGAAAAGTAAACCTAGTGACCGTTAGAGATTTTCGGTGGGACTGACATGCAACTCGGTAGGACCGATATGGTTAGGGTTGGGCATAACGTAATCTCGGTGAGACCGATTACACAAACTCGGTGAGACCGATTTTGGTAATTAGCTAACCAGAGAGTTGGTCAGGCAAACTCGGTGGGACCGATTTGCTCTTTCGGTGAGACCGAAAAGTTACAAAAAGGAAACACTGAATTTACATTGCAATCTCGGTGGGACCGATCGCTCTTTCGGTGAGACCGAAAAGTTACGAAAGGGAAACAGAGAGTTTGCAATCCCATCTCGGTGAGACCGAGATCCCTATCGGTAGAACCGAATTGCTAGGGTTTGGCAGTGGCTTATGACAAGTGAAACTCGGTGGCGCCGGATAGAAAGAATCGGTAGGACCGAGTTTGGCTTAAGGGTTTAGGTCATATGTGGATATGGGAAAGTAGTTGAGGGTTTTGGAGCATATCACTAAGCACATGAAGCAAGAGGCTCATTAAGCAACACCTCATCCCTCCTTGATAGTATTGGCTTTTCCTAAAGACTCAATGTGATCTTGGATCACTAAAATATAAAATGAAGAGTCTTGAGCTTTTGAGCTTGAGCCAATCCTTTGTCCTTAGCATTTTGAGGGTTCCACTTTCACATCCATGCCATGCCAATCATTGAGCTTTCCTAAAATAATTATCTTGGAATAGCATTAGCTCAATGAGCTATATGTTGTTATGAATTACCAAAACCACCTAGGGATAGTTGCACTTTCAATCTCCCCCTTTTTGGTAATTGATGACAACATATAGATCAAAGCTTCAACAAATGATAATGAGCATGAAATATATCGTCGCTTTGAGAAGTATGTGATAAGTAAGAGCTCCCCCTAAATTTGTGCATATTTAAAATTTGCTTTGGACTGCAAATGCACAAAGAGTTAGAGTCATGGGTTACTCTTCCATGTCACATACATCTTGGTGGAGCGCTTAAAATGATAAGAATGAAATACATGCACTCATCACCAAGAAAAGTGAATGATCACATAAGATAGATAAGATAATAGCATTCACCAAACATTAAGTGTAGCTTATGATCAAACACATGATCATCAATGTCTCACAAGCATAGTATCTCAAGCACTCAAAAGCAAACAAAGTTCGAAAAACCACCAAATAAAGCAAGAGAGAATAAAAGCAACACTCTCTCTCTCGAAGCCTATGATCTATACATTTTTCTCCCCCTTTGGCAACAAGTTACCAAAAAGTTCCTAGAAAATGCATAGTGCTAGATCGACTCTCAGGCTTGATCTTCAGGTGGTGGTGGAGTCCGGATCACTCCAAGGACGAAGGCTTCCGTAGACGCTGAAGTAGACGCTGGAGTTGGAGCTGAAGTAGATGCTGGAGCTGGTGGAACTGAGGCTGTAGCTGGTGCAGAAGTGGTGGCTCTGGGGTCAGTAACTGGCACTGCAGACGACCTCGGACCTCGTGGCACTCTGGCAAAGGCATCAGTTGTAGTCTTGCCTCTCCTCTCCTGCATGTCATCCTGGAGCTGCTCCACTGCAGTCTGAATCTCTGTCACCTTGACATCCAAGTCATAGAACTTTTGTTCCATGATTCTCTCTAAGCTTGCCTGGTTCTGAGTTAGGGTGGCTAGTCCTTTCTCAATCCGCAGGGTGGATGCAATCAGGTAACCAAGCTGCTCTTGTTTGGTTTTCAAGAAGTACTCAGATGCCTCCTCTTGAGTTGGCATCTTGGCAGCTTTCTCCTTCCTTGCCTTCTCCTTCTTGGCTTGTGCTTGGGCAGATGATGGCTCATTCTCAGTCATGACAACTTGATTGTCCTCAAAATCTGGATGGATGGGCAAGTGTTCCTTGTCCAATAAGTATATGCCCGTGCCCATCTTGGAGTTGATGAGCTCCTGAATCTGTGGGGCATATCCGCAACTCCTCTTCTGATCTGCTGCAGTCCTTTTGATAGTTTCCACTATGAGGCTCATCACCTTGAACTTCTGAGGCACATCAAATACATGAAGCAAATTGATTGCATGGCCTCTGATCATCTTGTGATCACCTGACTTGGGCAATAAGGTGTGCCTCAAAATCCAATTGATGGTTGGCAATCCTGACAGAAGATAATGCACAGACCCAAACTTGAAAGTATCAAGTGCCTCGTTTGGAATTTCCTTGTACATATTGGACATAGAGTTGTGGTCCATCTTCTTCTTGGCATAAATGTCCAAGTCATCTGCTTGCTCCTCTGGGGCATTGATCAACTTTGCCCATTCCTCAACAATTGATTGGTACCTCGTACCTTCAGACATCCATGTGATCCTCCCATCTGGATAAAAATGTGTTGTGGAGTAGAACTGCATGATGAGCTCCTCGTTCCACTTTGTGAGCTTCTTCCCAACAAAGTCTGCAACTCCACAAGCACTAAAGCTGTCCTGCACTCCAGGGTAATGCTCCTCGTTGTCCTTGATGTACTGCCAGTCGACCCATCTCATATCATAGACTATTGGCTTCTTATCAAGCAGAACTGTCTCATAGAAATCTTGCTGTTCCTTGGTGTGAAATCTGTAATCCACAGCAGTCCTTCTCCTTGAAGCATACGGATCTGCTTCTCTCCACTTCCTGAGCCCTGAGTCTCTCCTGAGCTTCATATCCTCAGCCACAGGATGAGCATCGTTGTGGTCTGGGATCTTGGGCTTGAGCTTTCTCAGAACATTATCTTCCTCTTCTTCTGCAGCTTCAGGCACTGGGGCCTTGTTCTTTTCAGCAGCTGGGATGCTTCTTGTATTCCTCTTTGGTTTTGGCTTTGGAGCTGGCTTGGCCTTGGAAGTAGCTGCCCCTGATCTTATGGCATCACCCATCAACTTGGGTGCCTTAGGTGCTGGTGCAGCTACCTCTTCTTCCTCTTCCTCTTCCATGATGGAAGCCTTTCCAAGCACTCTGGCTACGGTCTTCTTGACCCTTTCCTTCCTTTTCTTGCCTTCAGCAGCAACTGGCTCTTTGGGTGCAGGCTTTTCAGTTGAAGCTCTGGCCTTTGACATAGGCTGTCTGCCTGCTGGCCTTTTTACTTTCATCCCTGGCTTTGTGCCCTGTGCTGGCTCAACTCTCTTTGATGTGGCTTCCTCTTCTGCCACATAGTCCTCATCCTCTGAGTATGAGGTTCTCTTCCTCCTTTATTTGATGGCAGCTTTAGGCAGATTGCTTGGGGTACTCCTGCTGCCTTCATCTGAAGAACTTGAGGGACTAGTGCCCTCACTCATCTGCACTTGCTCTTCTGACATGTTCTGGCTATCACTTTGGTCTGACATGATGAACAAGCTGACTGCTGACCCCTAGTTCGGCGGAGACTCGCTACGGCGGCAACGGCGGGGTAGAATTCCCGTTGACGGCGACGGAGACCAGCGACTGGAGGCGGCTGGCGGCGAGGAGACGATCCGGAGACCAAGTTGGCAGAGCAGGCTATCGCGCGGGCGAAGGGGTTCGGAGAAATTTCCAAATTTTTGCCCGTGACTATATATAGCCCGACCCTGTCGGTGTGACCGAGTGGAACAACTCGGTGGCACCGAGATTCATAACTGCAAGCAGTTACTGAAACTCGGTGTGACCGAAAAGTTCAAATCGGTTGCACCAAGATCGAAAACCTAGATCAACTTAATGATCTCGGTAGGACCGAAAGTAGGGTATCGGTCAGACCGAGAATCATAAAGAGGTTTTGTAAGTTTAAGTCTATGACGAATCGGGGACTTCGAGCGCTCCTCACACAGAGTGGTTCGAATCTGACTTGATCAAATTTTGTGATGTAGCATGAATAGAGTTTGAGACGAGAAAAGCATAGATAGCTAGAGGAGGTTCTTAGGCATTCTTGTCCATCCACTTGGCAAAAGAAAATAAAGCCAAACAATCAAAACAACAAGTGGATGTCCTCGAATGAGTAAAATATGCAACCAGCATGCTCACACAATAAGATGGCAAATGAAATATGTGACAAGGCATGCACAACCAATTCTAGCATCTATCAAGCAATTTGCGATGACTAGGTCATCTATATATGAGTATATTGACTTAGGAGTCAAGTGAGAACACTTGATCATAGGTCATACTCATCGTTTAAGCTCAAGTGGGGTTACCACTTTTACATAAAGCATTGTTGTGTTCACATCTTTAGAGTTGCTTTAGCTCAAGTCTTAGAGTAAAGCTCCCCCTAGATGTGATATCCCCCCTTAGAGGGATGAACTAACCTCGGGTTTTGTCGATGATGACTTCATGTAGATGTTGAAGATGTGGATGCTCAATGTTGTTGTAGATCACTTGGAGCTATCCATTTGAGTGAATTGCACTTTCAATACCTACATGGGTTAGTCCCACAAGGAACAAGCAAGGATATCCATAAACATAGAGTGATGCACACACAAGATGATGTCCAAGAAAACTTTTAGGTTACCTTGTCCCTTGTCTTACCAACAAGAGGGTTTGTGACTCCTTGAACTAGTGCAAGATGTGGAAGTTGATTGCACTTGTTCTTGCCAAAATGATAAGAGTGAAGTATGTTGGCGGAGTCACCCTCAAGAACTCTCTAGTTCTTCTTCTTTTGGATCCACACCATCTTGATGGGAATCCTTGGAGTTGTAGTCGTACTTGATGAAGTGGAACTTGAAGTAGTCTTGGGAATCCACTTGACTAAGGTCTTAGGAGCTTCTTCAAATGCATCAATTTCCTCTTGAAGCTTGTCCTTGCCTTTTTGCTTGTAGTCTTGTGGTGGAAGATCATCTTGAGCTTTTGTCCCCTTGAAAGAAGTATCATACTTCTCTTGTTGAGGAATAAACTTTGTCTTGGGGTATTGATCTTCTTCCCACTCAACTCCATTGGCATTGAACTTTCGTTCAAAACCAACACCTTGATTCTTTTGGTGCATTCCTTGCTTGCGCACAATTTCCTCGAATTGCTTACTCCCGGCAAGGCTTTTGTACACTCCTTTCTCTATAATTCCCTTCAATAAGATATTTTCTTGCTCAAGTGTAACTTGGCTAAGAGAATCATTAGTGGAATCAAGAGAACTACTAGAAGCAACAATATTGGATTTAGCATGATCATTGTTACTGCTAGAGGAAGAATCTTTCTTGTTCTTGTTACTAGACTTGACTTGAGGCATGTAAGTGGATAAGAGTAAACGCTTGGAAATGTAAGAAGAACTTTTCTTGCGGAGATCATCATTGATTGCCTTTAAGAACTCATGCTCTTGCTCAAGATTGAGCTTTTCAAAGCGTAATTTTTTATGGGCTCTTAAAAGTTCTTGATGATCTTCGAAGATAGTTTCATGAGCTAACTTAAGAGTGTTTAGTTCTTTAGTTAGAGCCTCAATCTTCTTCTTATCATTGTCATTCGTTTTATCTTGATTAGCATGATCATAGTATTCATCACTAGAGTTGTCAACAAGCAAATCATCACCTAACAAGTCATCTTCATCACTATTGAAATCAACATACTCGGGGTGTGTTACCTTAGGACCTTTGGCCATGAAGCATCTTCCAATTCCTTCATTTGGTGAGTCAAATATGTCGTAGGAGTTGGTTGACACAAGTGCTAGACCGGCAACACCTTCATCTTGAGTATCTTCGGAGTCGGAGTGATAACTTCTCTCGGAGTGGCTGTCGGAGTCGGAGCCGGATACCCATTCACCAACATGAGCTTGATGTCTTCGTTTTGTGTAGCTCCTTGATGATTTTTCCTTCCTTTCCGAATCCTTGCTTCTCCGTGAGTATCTTCGTTCATAACGATCATCTCTACTCCTTCTCTCTCTTGGTGGTGATTCTTTGCTTCTTCTTTTTGGAGAATCTTCTCTTCTCTTGTAGGGAGCCGTACACTCATTGGAATAGTGTCCGGGTCTTCCACAACTGTAGCAATTTCGCTCTCGACTAGAAGATCTTTTGTCATTGTAGGACCTTGACTTGAAGCTTCTATCTTTGCTTCTATTCTTGTAGAACTTGTTGAAGTTCTTCACCATTAAGCTCAATTCTTCATTGAAGTTTTGTTTCTCACTTGATGATGTAGGGGCTTCACATGAGGCTTTGTAGGCACCACTTGATTTGTTGTGAAGTTCCTCTTTATCCTTAAGTGACATCTCATGAGCAACAATTCTTCCAATCACCTCCGTTGGCTTGAGATCTTTGTAATTGGGCATCATTTGGATCAATGTGCACACGGTATCATATTTTCCATCCAAGGCTCTTAGAATCTTCTTGATGATGAATCTATCGGTCATCTCTTCGCTTCCTAAGCCGGCAATCTCATTTGTGATGAGAGCAAGCCTAGAGTACATTTCAGCGACACCTTCACCATCCTTCATTTTGAACTTGTCAAGTTGACTTTGAAGCACATCCAACTTGGATTCCTTGACGGAGTCGGTACCTTCGTGCATATCAATCAAAGTGTTCCAAATTTCCTTTGCATTCTCAAGATGGTTGATTTTGTTGAATTCTTCGGGGCACAATCCGTTGAAGAGAATATCACAAGCTTGAGCATTGTATTGCAACATCTTCAACTCATCCGCGGTAGCTTCACGGTTTGGTTCTTTCCCATCAAAGAAGTCACCTTGCAAACCAACACACACAATAGCCCAAACGGCGGGGTTATGTCCAAGAATATGCATTTTCATTTTATGCTTCCAACTAGCAAAATTAGTACCATCAAAGTAAGGGCCTCTACGGTGATAATTTCCCTCGCTAGACGCCATACTCTCCTAGGTTGTGAAACCAAGGCTATGACCACCAAAAGCTATGGAGATCAAAGCAAATGGAGACCAAAGCTCTGATACCACTTGTAGGATCGAAAGTATGTCTAGAGGGGGGGGTGATTAGACTACTTGACCAAATAAAAACTTAACCTTTTCCCAATTTTAATTCTTGGCAGATTTTAGCTATTGTAGGATAAGTCAAGCAATCATCACACAATTCAAGCAAGCATACAAAGAGTATATTGGCAGCGGAAAGTAAAGCATGCAACTTGCAAGAATGTAAAGGGAAGGGTTTGGAGAATTCAAACGCAATTGGAGACACGGATGTTTTTCCCGTGGTTCGGATAGGTGGTGCTATCCTACATCCACGTTGATGGAGACTTCAACCCACAAGGGGTAACGGTTGCGCGAGTCCATGAAGGGCTCCACCCACACAGGGTAACGGTTGCGCGAGTCCACGAAGGGCTCCACCCACAAAGGGTCCACGAAGAAGCAACCACCCACAAAGGGTCCACGAAGAAGCAACCTTGTCTATCCCACCATGGCCATCGCCCACACAGGACTTGCCTCACTAGCGGTAGATCTTCACGAAGTAGGCGATCTCCTTGCCCTTACAAACTCCTTGGTTCAACTCCACAATCTTGTCGGAGGCTCCCAAGTGACACCTAGCCAATCTAGGAGACACCACTCTCCAAGAAGTAACAAATGGTGTGTAGGTAATGAACTCCTTGCTCTTGTGCTTCAAATGATAGTCTCCCCAACACTCAACTCTCTCTCATAGGATTTGGATTTTATGGAAAGAAGATTTGAGTGGAAAGCAACTTGAGGAAGGCTAGAGATCAAGATTCATATGATAGGAATGGAATATCTTGGTCTCAACACATGAGTAGGTGGTTCTCTCTCAGAACATATGAGTTGGAATTGTGTATGTGTTCTGATGGCTCTCTCCACGAATGAAGAGGAGGTGGAGGGGTATATATAGCCTCCACACAAAATCCAACCGTTACACACAGTTTTCCAATCTCGGTGGGACCGAATCGACAAACTCGGTCGGACCGAAAAGGTAAACCTAGTGACTGTTAGAGATTTTCGGTGGGACTGACATGCAACTCGGTAGGACCGATATGGTTAGGGTTTGGGCATAACGTAATCTCGGTGAGACCGATTACACAAACTCGGTGGGACCGAGTTTGGTAATTAGCTAACCAGAGAGTTGGTCAGGCAAACTCGGTGGGACCGATTTGCTCTTTCGGTGAGACCGAAAAGTTACAAAAGGGAAACACTGAATTTACATTGCAATCTCGGTGGGACCGATCCGCTCTTTCGGTGAGACCGAAAAGTTACGAAAGGGAAACAGAGAGTTTGCAATCCCATCTCGGTGAGACCGAGATCCCTATCGGTAGAACCGAATTGCTAGGGTTTGGCAGTGGCTTATGACAAGTGAAACTCGGTGGCGCCGGATAGAAAGAATCGGTATGACTGAGTTTGGCTTAGGGTTTAGGTCATATGTGGATATGGGAAAGTAGTTGAGGGTTTTGGAGCATATCACTAAGCACATGAAGCAAGAGGCTCATTAAGTAACACCTCATCCCTCCTTGATAGTATTGGCTTTTTCTAAAGACTCAATGTGATCTTTGATCACTAAAATATAAAATGAAGAGTCTTGAGCTTTTGAGCTTGAGCCAATCCTTTGTCCTTAGCATTTTGAGGGTTCCACTTTCACATCCATGCCATGCCAATCATTGAGCTTTCCTGAAATAATTATCTTGGAATAGCATTAGCTCAATGAGCTATATGTTGTTATGAATTACCAAAAGCACCTAGGGATAGTTGCACTTTCAGGGGTCGAGAACTATGTAGACATGACCGAGACACCTCTCTGGTCAATAACCAATAGCGGGACCTGGATGCCCATATTGGCTCCTACATATTCTATGAAGATCTTTATCGGTCAGACCGCATAACAACATACGTTGTTCCCTTTGTCATCGGTATGTTATTTGCCTGAGATTCGATAGTCGGTATCTCAATACCTAGTTCAATCTCGTTACCGGCAAGTCTCTTTACTCGTTCTGTAAAACATCATCCCGCAACTAACTCATTAGTTGCAATGCTTGCAAGGCTTATAGTGATGTGCATTATTGAGTGGGCCCAGAGATACTTCTCCGACTATCGGAGTGACAAATCCTAATCTCGAAATACGCCAACCCAACAAGTACCTTCGGAGACACCTGTAGAGCTCTTTATAATCACCCAGTTACGTTGTGACGTTTGGTGGCACACAAAGTGTTCCTCTGATAAACGGGAGTTGCATAATCCCATAGTCATAGGAACATGTATAAGTCATGAAGAAACCAATAGCAACAAACTAAACGATCAAGTGCTAAGCTAACGGAATGGGTCAAGTCAATCACATCATTCTCCTAATGATGTGATCCCGTTAATCAAATGACAACTCATGTCTATGGTTAGGAAACTTAACCATCTTTGATCAACGTGCTAGTCAAGTAGAGGCATACTACTGACACTCTGTTTGTCTATGTATTCACACAAGTATTATGTTTCCGGATAATACAATTCTAGCATGAATAATAAACATTTATCATGATATAAGGAAATAAATAATAACTTTATTATTGCATCTAGGGCATATTTCCTTCACTTAAAACATTCTTGAGCAATAAATAAAGCGTGTGTTTAGCCTAAAACACAAGCACATGTGATCGTTGGATGTATGTGGATCCATATGTTCCGTATTTAAAAAACAGAAGAGTTCAAAAATGTTCATGAAATTTCAAAAATAGTTTTGAATTTCACAAATTGTTCGCATGTTTCTAATTTTTTTCATTTTTTTTCTAAAAAATCATGAATTTGACAAACTCTATAGGGTTTTCCAAAAAGTTAATGAATTTTTAAAAATATCCTTGGATTCTTTCAAAATGTTCATGAATTAAAAACATTTTCTCGGATTTCAAAATGTGTTCTTGTGTTTCAAACAATGTACCAAGTTTCTGAAAATATTCACGAATTTGAAAAATCTTCCTCTATTTTAAGCAAATTTCATGGGTTTGGAAATTGTTCTAGGCCATCCGGAGTTCGAGTCCGAATTCGCGATTATAAACGTGGACTATTTTCCCTTGGCGTTTTGCCTTTTCAGTAGGTTCCTGGGTCGGCCCTCCACACATCGCGTGCGATCGCCAGCGGCGCAAACCGGCGCTTACAACGCTGAATAGGAGCTCCCATCTATTTGGCAAGGAAGAGGGTAAACCAATTAAACCCGATTCAAAAAATGTTCTAGAGCCTTCCCAAAAATGATGAGAAATGCATTGTGAGAAATTCTTAAATGGGCCGGGCAAAAGTAGTTGTACTAACGATTTGGCTGTCGGTTTGGTCCTTAAACAGGAGGTGATATACTCACACACGCATCTAGTTGGGCTGACTCATCTTTTTTTCCTGTTTTTTCTAACGGGCAAAAGACCTGCATGCATGGGGCGTGATTCGAACTGTGACACCCTGGTTATGTACATGCTGCGCTAACCAACACAGCTGTATCATCTTTTCTGTTTAATTCCAACATTTTGTTTCTTTTCATCTTTCATCTTTGTTCTTTTTCTTTTTCTTCGAATGGGTTTGTTTGTTTTTTTATTTTTCATTTCTATTTTTTCTTGGAACGGTTTTTTCTTTTTTCTTTTTGCTAAATGCGTGAACTTTTTCTTCAAATTTGTGAACTTTTTAAAAATTGATGAACTTTTCTTCAAAGTCGATGAACTTTTTAATTATCGATGATCTTTTTTCAAAATCGACGAACTTTTTTCAAAATTATTGAATTTTTTTCAAAATCTATAAAAATAATCAAACTCAATAACTTTTTTTCAAATTCAATGATTTTTTTTCCAAATTTGATGATTTTTTAAATCGATGAACCCTATTCAAATCCATTGGTTTTTTTTTCAAATTTGATGAACTTTTTTTCAATTGTACATACCTTTTGAAAATTTTGATTTATTTCAATTCATGGTTTTCGTGAATGCTTTATTCAAATTTATGTTTTCTTTATTTAAATAATTTATAGTAGGTATATAATACTACTATATGTTTAATGTTTGTACTGAAAGAATGGTAGAATAACACGGTTTCCTCTTCATTTCTGGCCCGGCCCATGCGGTGATTTTGCTCGTTGCTCAAGTGTTTTGTGGGTTTTTCTTTATGTTAAAACTAATTTTCCCCCTCGTTACCTGGTTTGCTCGCTCACCAAAATTATGTTTCCTAAAAACCAAAAAATTTAATCAAATTTTCTTTGTTGTTAGTTTTAATAAAAAATATTTGAAAGTTTGAAAAAATTTCATGAACTTGAAAAGAATATTCATGAATTCGAGAATGCTCATAAATTAAAAAAAATGTTCAAAATTTTGGAAAAAATCTCACATACTTTAAAAAAAATTTAGGACTAAAAATATATTCACGAATCAAAAACATGTGAATTCACAAAATATTCCCGAATTTGAAGAAAGAATGTTCACAAGTTCAAAAGAAATTGAATTTGAAAAAATCTTCACTAATTCAAAAAAAATCACGGAGTTAAAAATATTCATGAATAAAAAATGAGTTAAAAATATTCATGAATAAAAAATGAGTTAAAAATATTCATGAATCTGAAAAAAATCATGGGTTTAAAAAATGTACATAGATTTAAAAATGAGGATTTTAGAAAATGTTCGTAGATTCATTAAGTGTGCATGCATTTTTTAAATATTCACTAATTTTAAAATCTGTTCACGAATTGGAATAAATCACAAATTTAAAAATATTTGTAAAAATATTCATGAATCCCAAAAATTAGCACGAACCTATAAAATTAAAAAAACAACAGAAAAGATGAAAAGATGATATAGTAAATGAAAAGAGAAAACAAAAAAGGGTGAAAAGACAAAGAAAAATATTAAAAAACCGGAAAACTGTTGGATGAACAAAAAAATGGAAGGTTCCTAAACTAGTACCGGACGTTGCAAAAACCGTTCCCGCAACTGACCCTAAAATGGGCTATCCTACCTTCACATGCTAATAGGTGATGGCTAAGGATATGTAGCGGTACATACCATTTGCGTGGTTGTTCCATGCGGTACATGCGGAATAGGATCTACCAGCAAGATATAGCTTTTCTGGACGATATGTATCATTTGCAGCAGACAAGAACTCGATATCAGCATTAGCAGCTCTTTGTTATGGGCTGTTTTAAACCTAACCTGGGCTCAACCACTTTAATGCACGAATGCTGACCTATCCAACATGCAAGGCTGACTTTACGAAGGTCAAATCATCCTTGTAGCCCTCTCACAAAAAACGGAATGGGTGTCTTGGCAGGACATGACATATCCTATATACTCCATGGGAGGGCTAGGTTTTCAAAAGATGGAATTGTTCAATTTAGCCTTACTAGCCGAACAGGGATGGCGACTAATTCAAGAACCAAACACCTTAAGTGCACAGATTTTTCCATGACCGGCAATTTTTGAGTGCATAATCGGGGTTGAGGCCCTTATAGGTGTGTGTTGGATTATGGATGGGCTTAGGCCCATATACGACACTAATCACAGGTTAATCTAGAGGTTTGTTGATTTGATTGATCTGGTGAATCACGTTTGAAAAGAGGATGCACTTGCAAATAATTTTTTGCCATGGGATGCCGAGGCAATTAGGAAAATCCCTTTACCGACTACAATTTATGGCTTGGTGTCATGGGAAGTGTGGGAGCTTTACATTACGTTCGGTATATCATTGTTGATTTTTTAAATATATTTTTTGGAAAAGGAGGAAGCACCCCCGGCCTCTGCATCTGGTAGATGCATGCGACCATTTTATTTATTATTCACAAAGACCTTACAAGGTAATACCACAGTAAGCCCGAGGCCACCATCTAGACGACACCTGTCGCTACTCCTATCCTTTTGGTAAAGGGATGCCGAATGTCCGGGCCAAATACCAAACAGATATCGCACGAAAGCCTAACATCTAACGCCGGATGCCCCATCCAAGCCACATAGGCGGGACTGGGTAACACTCCAGACCGGTGCACTCTCAGTGAGTACCACACGCACACGCTGCAAAGGGCCATCACCTCTGTCTTCTATCGATCCATCCTCAAAATATATACTGATGCATCGACCTTGTCAGGCCTCTCTGCCATCGACGCCACCACGACGCCAGACAACGTCGACCTCCTGCGCGTGTCCATCGCCACACATCTGACGCCAAGCCTCCACTGCTCCATGCCGCCGAGAACCGCCGCCTTGAATATGTAGAAATAAACACCGCTCCACCGAAGAAGCCGTCCGCTGGTCCCTCGAGCCCGAGTGCGTCTCCAAGAATGTCGCCCCCAAGGGGGTAATGACACATGATTGCCGCCGTCATCCGATCAACTGATCTAGGGTTTCCCCCGGAGGTATTAAGTGGGGTTCGGAGCTTCACCTCGATGATGCCTACATGAAGGAAACGATGATAGGGGCATCGTCATCACCGGCTCCGGCCAACGACCGAAGACCAAGTTTTCACCCGGATCCATCCCAAGAAATCCACCCGACAACCTGTGCACTGTCTCGATCGCCTTCAAAGCCCCAGATCTAGCCGCCTAGATCTGGCGACCAACCGCAACAGCAGTGCCACCGTAGGAGCCCTGGCACACCGGCCACTGCCTGAGTGTGCCATCGCTGGAGCCTGGGAGGAGGGCTCCCACCCCACCTCGCCAAACCGTGAGAGCCGCCGAGATGGATCCCGCACGCTCGCCACCATCTCTGATCTGAACCAATCCGTAGCAAAAACCACGAGATCATCGACGCAGATCTGCCTAGGACAGGTGTAAGATCGTGGATGTCGCCTAGAGGGGGGCTAAATAGGCGCTTTAAAATAATTACGATTTAGGCTCGAACAAATGCGGAATAAATCTAGCGGTTAATTTTTCAAGCACAAAACCTACAACAACTAGGCTCACCTATGTGCAGCAACAACTTAAGCTAAGCAGGATAAGCAACTATGTGATAGCAAGATATATGACAAGAAACAATATGGCTATCACAAAGTAAAGTGCATAAGTAAAAGGGCTCGGGTAAGAGATAACCGAGGCACGCGGAGACGATGATGTATCCCGAAGTTCACACCCTTGCGGATGCTAATCTCCGTTTGGAGCGGTGTGGAGGCACAATGCTCCCCAAGAAGCCACTAGGGCCACCGTAATCTCCTCACTCCCTCGCACAATGCAAGATGCTGTGATTCCACTAAGGGACCCTTGAGGGCGGTTACCGAACCCGTACAAATGGCAACCCTTGGGGGCGGTCACCGAACCCGTACACTTTGGCAACCCTTGGGGGCGGTCACCGGTACCCGTCAAATTGCTCGGAGCGATCTCCACAACCTAATTAGAGACCTCGGCGCTTGCCCGGAGCTTTACACCATAATGATTGAGCTACGAACACCACCAACCGTCTAGGGCACCCAAGCACCCAAGAGGAACAAGCTCAAGGGTACCAAGCACCCAAGATTAATAAGCTTCTCAACTTGTAACTTCCACGTATCACCGTGGAGAACTCAAACCGATGCACCAAATGTAATGGCAAGGGCACACGGAGTGCCCAAGTCCTTCTCTCTCAAATCCCACCGAAGCAACTAATGCTAGGGAGGAAAATGAGAGGAAGAACAAGGAGAACACCAAGAACTCCAAGATCTAGATCCAAGGGGTTCCCCTCACATAGAGGAGAAAGTTATTGGTGGAAACGTGGATCTAGATCTCCTCTCTCTTTTCCCTCAAAAACTAGCAAGAATCCATGGAGGGATTGAGAGTTAGCAAGCTCGAAGAAGGTCAACAATGGGGGAAGAACACGAGCTCAAAGGATAAGATTCATTGGGGAAGAAGACCCCCTTTTATAGGAGGGAAAAAATCCAACCGTTATGTGCTCAGCCCGCACACGAGCGGTACTACCGCTTCCCGAGCGGTACTACCGCTCGGGCGGAAGAAGCAGGGAAAAGGAGCAACATAACATGAACCTTGGGGTGGTAGTACCGCATATAAGAGGTACCACCGCGCACCCCAGCGGTACTACCGCTGGAGGAGTAGAACACGGGACCAAAAGAGGCAGAGCAGAGTACAGCGGCAGTTATGCAGTAGCGGTACTACCGCCCGACCGGAGCGATACTACCGCTTAGGCGGTACTACCGTGCCTTACTACCGTGCAACTACTGCTAAACCCGACACGAAAGAGCAGGACCCAAAATCGAGGCGGTAGTAGAGCGGTACTGCAGCGGTACTACGGCTGAGAGCTCCAAGCGGTACTATCGCTTGGGCTCGCGGTACTACCATTGGGACCAGATGATGTAGCTATGTACCTAGGGTAGGGTCATAGACCTGACCTAGACATCCTCCCCTAGGACATCACCCTAAAGCCAGGATCATTCAAAGGGTACCATCTGTTGGAAATATGCCCTAGAGGCAATAATAAATTAGTTATTATTATATTTCCTTGTTCATGATAATCGTTTATTATCCATGCTAGAATTGTATTGATAGGAAACTCAAATACATGTGTGGATACATAAACAACACCATGTCCCTAGTAAGCCTCTAGTTGACTAGCTCGTTGATCAATAGATGGTTACGGTTTCCTGACCATGGACATTGGATGTCATTGATAATGGGATCACATCATTAGAAGAATGATGTGATGGACAAGACCCAATCCTAAGCATAGCACAAGATCGTGTAGTTCGCATGCTAAAGCTTTTCTAATGTCAAGTATCATTTCCTTAGACCATGAGATTGTGCAACTCCCGGATACCGTAGGAGTGCTTTGGGTGTGCCAAACGTCACAACGTAACTGGGTGGCTATAAAGGTACATTACAGGTATCTCCGAAAGTGTCTGCTGGGTTGGCACGAATCGAGACTGGGATTTGTCACTCCGTGTAAATGGAGAGGTATCTCTGGGCCCACTCGGTAGGACATCATCATAATGTGCACAATGTGATCAAGGAGTTGATCACGGGATGATGTGTTACGGAACGAGTAAAGAGACTTGCCGGTAACGAGATTGAACAAGGTATCGGGATACCGACGATCGAATCTCGGGCAAGTATCGTATCGCTAGACAAAGGGAATTGTATACGGGATTGATTAAGTCCTCGACATCGTGGTTCATCCGATGAGATCATCGTGGAACATGTGGGAGCCAACATGGGTATCCAGATCCCGCTGTTGGTTATTGACCGGAGAGTCATCTCGGTCATGTCTGCATGGTTCCCGAACCCGTAGGGTCTACACACTTAAGGTTCGATGACGCTAGGGTTATAGGGAAAGTATGTACGCGGTTACCGAATGTTGTTCGGAGTCCCGGATGAGATCCCGGACGTCACGAGGAGTTCCGGAATGGTCCGGAGGTAAAGATTTATATATGGGAAGTCCTGTTTTGGTCACCGGAAAAGTTTCGGGTTTTATCGGTAACGTACCGGGACCACCGGGAGGGTCCCGGGGGTCCACCAAGTGGGGCCACAAGCCCCGGAGGGCTGCATGGGCCAAGTGTGGGAGGGGACCAGCCCCAGGTGGGCTGGTGCCCCCCCCCCACAAGGGCCCAAGGCGCCTAAAGGGGAGGAGGGGGGCAAACCCTAAGGGCAGATGGGCCTTAGGGCCCATGCCTGGTGCGCCTTCCTCTCCCCCTCCACCTGGCCGCCACCCAGATGGGATCTGGGGGCTGCCGCCACCCCTAGGGAGGGAACCCTAGGTGGGGGCGCAGCCCCTCCCCTCCCCCTATATATACTTGAGGTTTGGGCTGCCCAAGACACACGAGTTCCTCTCCTTCTTGGCACAGCCCTACCCCTCTCCCTCCTCGTCTCTTGCGGTGCTTGGCGAAGCCCTGTTGGAGTACCACGCTCCTCCACCACCACCATGCTGTTGTGCTGCTGCTGGATGGAGTCTTCCTCAACCTCTCCCTCTCTCCTTGCTGGATCAAGGCATGGGAGACGTCACCGGGCTGTACGTGTGTTGAACGCGGAGGTGCCGTCCGTTCGGCACTAGGATCTCCGATGATTTGGATCACGATGAGTACGACTCCATCAACCCCGTTCTCTTGAACGCTTCCGCTTAGCGATCTACAAGGGTATGTAGATGCACTCTCCTTCCCCTCGTTGCTGGTTTCTCCATAGATAGATCTTGGTGACACGTAGGAAAATTTTGAATTTCTGCTACGTTCCCCAACAGTGGCATCATGAGCTAGGTTTATGCGTAGTTTCTATGCATGAGTAGAACACAAGTTGTTGTGGGCGTCGATATTGTCAATTTACTTGCCGTTACTAGTCTTATCTTGATTCGGCGGCATCGTGGGATGAAGCGGCCCGGACCGACCTTACACGTACTCTTACGTGAGAATGGTTCCACCGACTGACATGCACTAGTTGCATAAGGTGGCTAGCGGGTGTCAGTCTCTCCCACTTTAGTCGGATTGGATTCGATGAAAAGGGTCCTTATGAAGGGTAAATAGCAATTGGCATATCATGTTGTGGTTTTCGCGTAGGTAAGAAACGTTCTTGCTAGAAACCCATAGCAGCCACGTAAAACATGCAAACAACAATTAGAGGACGTCTAACTTGGTTTTGCAGGGTATGCTATGTGATGTGATATGGCCAAGAAGAATGTGATGAATGATATGTGATGTATGAGATTGATCATGTTCTTGTAATAGGAATCACGACTTGCATGTCGATGAGTATGACAACCGGCAGGAGCCATAGGAGTTGTCTTTATTTATTGTATGACCTGCGTGTCATTGAACAACGCCATTTAATTACTTTACTTTATTGCTAACCGGTAGCTATAGTAGTAGAAGTAATAGTTGGCGAGACAACTTCATGAAGACACGATGATGGAGATCATGGTGTCATGCCGGTGACAATGATGATCATGGAGCCCCGAAGATGGAGATCAAAAAGGAGAATATGATATTGGCCATATCATGTCACTATTTGATTGCATGTGATGTTTATCATGTTTATACATCTTATTTGCTTAGAACGACGGTAGTAAATAAGATGATCCCTCATTAAAATTTCAAGAAAGTGTTCCCCCTAACTGTGCACCGTTGAGAAAGTTCGTCGTTTCGAAGCACCACGTGATGATCGGGTGTGATAGATTCTTACGTTCACATACAACGGGTGTAAGCCAGATTTACACACACGAAACACTTAGGTTGACTTGACGAGCCTAGCATGTACAGACATGGCCTCGGAACGCAAGAGACCAAAAGGTCGAGCGTGAGTCGTATGGTAGATACGATCAACATGAAGATGATGACTAGTCCGTCTCACGTGATGATCGGACACGGCCTAGTTGACTCGGATCATGTAATCACTTAGATGACTAGAGGGATGTCTATCTGAGTGGGAGTTCATAAGATGAACTTAATTATCCTGAACATAGTCAAAAGGTCTTCACAAATTATGTCGTAGCTCGCGCTTCAGTTCTACTGTTTAGATATGTTCCTAGAGAAAATTTAGTTGAAAGTTGATAGTAGCAATTATGCGGACTAGGTCCGTAAACTGAGGATTGTCCTCATTGCTTCATAGAAGGCTTATGTCCTTAATGCACCGCTTAGTGTGCTGAACCTCGAACGTCGTCTGTGGATGTTGCGAACATCTGACATGCACGTTTTGATAACTACGTGATAGTTCAGTTAAACGGTTTAGAGTTGAGGCACCGAAGACGTTTTGAAACGTCGCGAAACATATGAGATGTTTTGAGGGCTGAAATTGGGATTTCAGGCTCGTGCCCACGTCAACAGGTATAAAACCTCCAAAGATTTTCTTAGCCTGCAAACTAAGGGAGAAAAGCTCAATTGTTGAGCTTGTGCTCAGATTGTCTGAGTACAATAGTCATTTGAATCAAGTGGGAGTTGATCTTCCAGATGAGATAGTGATGTTTCTCTGAGGTCATTACCACCAAGCTGCTAGAGCTTCGTGATGAACTATAATATATCAGGGACATATATGATGATCCTTGAGATATTCGTGATGTTTGACACCACAAAAGTAGAAATCAAGAAGGAGCATCAATTGTTGATGGTTGGTGAAACCACTAGTTTCAAGAAGGGCAAGGGCAAGAAGGGATACTTCATGAAACGGCAAATCAGCTGCTGCTCTAGTGAAGAAACCCAAGGTTGAACCCAAACCCGAGACTAAGTGCTTCTGTAATAAGGGGAACAGCCACTGGAGCAGAATTACCCTAGATACTTGGTAGATGAGAAGGCTGGCAAGGTCGATAGAAGTATATTGGATATACATTGTGTTAATGTGTACTTTACTAGTACTCCTAGTAGAACCATGGTATTAGATACCGGTTCGGTTGCTAAGTGTTAGTAAACTCGAAATAAAAGGCTGCGGAGTAAACGGAGACTAGCTAAAGGTGAGCTAGCGATATGTGTTGGAAGCTTTTCCCAAGCTTGATGTGATCAAGCACCGCACGCTCCCTCTACCATCGAGATTGGTGTTTGCGTTGAGCATAGACGTGATTGGATTATGTCCATCACAATACGGTTATTCATTTAAGGAGAATAATGGTTACTCTGTTTATTTGAATAATACCTCCAATGGTCTTGCACCTAAAATGAATGGTTTATTGAATCTCGATCGTAGTGATACACATTTTCATGCCAAAGGTATAAGATAGTAATGATAGTACCACACAAATGTGGCACTGCAATTTGAGTCATATCGGTATAAAACGCATGAAGAAGCTCCATGTTGATGGATCTTTGGGCTCACTCGTTTTTGAAAAGTTTGAGACATGCGAACCATGTCTATTGGTGTATATGCATGAAGAAACTCCATGCAAATGGACCGTTTGAACTCACTTGATTTTGAAATCACTTGAGACATGCAAATCATACCACATGGGCAAGATGACTGAAAGCCTCGTTTTCAGTAAAATGGAACTAGAAAGCAACTTGTTGGAGGTAATACATTTTGATGTGTGCAGTCCAATGAGTGCTGAGGAGTGTAGTGGATATCGTTATGTTCTTACTTCACATATGATTTGAGTAGATGTTGAGTATATTTACTCGATGAATCATGAGCCTGAATTATTGAAAGGTTCAAGTAATTTCAGGGTGAAGGTGAGAGATCGTCGTGACAAGAGGATAAAATGTCTATGATATGATCATAGAGATGAATATCTGAATTACGAGTTTGGCACATAATTAAGACATTGTGGAAATTGTTTCACAACTAATACAGCCTGGAACACCATAGTGTGATGGTGTGTCCGAACATCATAACTGCACCCTATTAGATATGATGCATACCATGATGTCTCTTATCGAATTACCACAATAGTTTATGGGTTAGGCATTAGAGACAACCACATTCACTTTAAATAGGGCACCACGTCATTCCGATGAGATGACACCGTATGAACTATGGTTTAGAGAAACCTAAGCTGTCATTTCTTAAAAGTTTGGGGCTGTGACGCTTATGTGAAAAAGTTTCAGGCTGATAAGCTCGAACCCAAAGCGGATAAATGCATCTTCATAGGACACCCAAAACAGTTGGGTATACCTCCTGTCTCAGATTCGAAAGCAATAAGGGATTGTTTCTAGAATCGGGTCCTTTCTCGAGGAAAAGTTTCTCTCGAAAGAATTGAGTGGGAGGATGGTGGAGACTTGATGAGGTTATTGAACCGTCTCTTCGACTAGTGTGTGGCAGGGCATAGGGAGTTATTCCTGTGCCACCTACACCAATTGAAGTGGAAGCTTATGATAGTGATCATGAAACTTCAGATCAAGTCACTACCAAACCTCGTAGGACGACAAGGATGTGTACTACTTCGGAGTGGTACGTAATCCTGTCTTGGAAGTCATGTTGCTAGACAACAATGAACCTACGAGCTATGGAGAAGCGATGGTGGGCCTGGATTCCAAAATGGCTCGAGGCCATATAATCTGAGAGAGGATCCATATATGAAAACAAAGTGTAGACTTTGGAAGAACTACTTGATGGTCGTAAGGCTGTTAGGTACATATGGATTTTAAAAGGAAGACGGACAATGATGGTAAATGTCACCATTAAGAAAGCTCGACTTGTCGTTAAGATGTTTCCCGACAAGTTCAAGGAGTTGACTACGGTGAGACTTTCTCACTCGTAGCGATGCTAAGAGTCCGTTGGAATTATATTAGCGATTACTGCATTATTTATGAAATCTTGCAGACAGGATGCCAAAACATTGTTTCCTCGACGATTTTCTTGAGGAAAGGTTGTATGTGATACAACCGGAAGGTTTTTTCAATCCTGAAAGATGCTAACAAGTATGCAAAGCTCCAGCAATCCTTCTAAGGACTGGAGTAAGCATCTCGGAGTTGGAATGTATGCTTTGATGAGATGATCAAAGTTTTGGGTGTATACAAAGTTTATGAGAAACTTGTATTTCCAAAGAAGTGAGTGGGAGCACTATAGAATTTCGGATGAGTATATGTTGTTGACATATTGTTGATCAGAAATGACGTAGAATTTCTGGAAAGCATATAGGGTTATTTGGAAAGTGTTTTTCAATGGAAAGCCTGGATTAAGCTACTTGAACATTGAGCATCAAGATCTATAAGGATAGATCAAAACGCTTAATGGTACTTTCAAATGAGCACATACCTTGACATGATCTTGAAGGTGTTCAAGATGGATCAGTCAAAGAAGGAGTTCTTGCCTGAGTTGTAAGGTATGAAGTTAAGACTTAAAGCTCGACCACGGTAGAAGAAAGAGGAAGGATGAAGGTCATCCCCTATGCTTTTGCCATAGGCTCTATACGGTATGCCATGCTGAGTACCGCACCTGGTGTGTGCCTTGCCACATGTCTAGCTAGAGGGTACAAAGGTGATCTAGGAGTAGATCACCAGATAGCGGTTTAAATTATCCTTAGAGGAATAAGGATATGTTCCTCGGTTATGGAAGTGATAAAGAGTTCGATGTAAAGAGTTACGTCGATGCAAGCTTAACACCTATCCGGATAGCTCTGAGTAGAGATACCGGATATGTATAATGGAGCAACAATTTAGAATAGCTCCCAGTAGAACAGTTATTTGAAATGGCTCCAAATGTAGCGTAGTAGTTGCATCTACAAGATGACATAGAAATTTGCGAAGTACATACGGATCTGAATGTTGCAGACCCGTTGACTACAACCTCTCTCACAAGCATAACATGATCAAACCCAGAACTCTTTGGGTGTTAGTCACATGGGGATGTGACCTTGAGTGTTAATCACATATCGATGTGAACTAGATTACTGCCTCTAGTGCAAGTGGGAGACTGTTGGAAATATGCCCTAGAGGCAATAATAAATTAGTTATTATTATATTTCCTTGTTCATGATAATCGTTTATTATCCATGCTAGAATTGTATTGATAGGAAACTCAGATACATGTGTGGATACATAAACAACACCATGTCCCTAGTAAGCCTCTAGTTGACTAGCTCGTTGATCAATAGATGGTTACGGTTTCCTGACCATGGACATTGGATGTCATTGATAACGGGATCACATCATTAGAAGAATGATGTGATGGACAAGACCCAATCCTAAGCATAGCACAAGATCGTATAGTTCGCATGCTAAAGCTTTTCTAATGTCAAGTATCATTTCCTTAGACCATGAGATTGTGCAACTCCCGGATACCGTAGGAGTGCTTTGGGTGTGCCAAACGTCACAACGTAACTGGGTGGCTATAAAGGTACATTACAGGTATCTCTGAAAGTGCCTGCTGGGTTGGCACGAATCGAGACTGGGATTTGTCACTCCGTGTAAACGGAGAGGTATCTCTGGGCCCACTCGGTAGGACATCATCATAATGTGCACAATGTGATCAAGGAGTTGATCACGGGATGATGTGTTACGGAACGAGTAAAGAGACTTGCCAGTAACGAGATTGAACAAGGTATCAGGATACCGACGATCGAATCTCGGGCAAGTATCGTACCGCTAGACAAAGGGAATTGTATACGGGATTGATTAAGTCCTCGACATCGTGGTTCATCCGATGAGATCATCGTGGAACATGTGGGAGCCAACATGGGTATCCAGATCCCGCTGTTGGTTATTGACCGGAGAGTCATCTCGGTCATGTCTGCATGGTTCCCGAACCCGTAGGGTCTACACACTTAAGGTTCGATGATGCTAGGGTTATAGGGAATAGATATACGTGGTTACCAAATGTTGTTCGGAGTCCCGGATGAGATCCCGGACGTCACGAGGAGTTCTAGAATGGTTCGGAGGTAAAGATTTATATATGGGAAGTCCTGTTTTGGTCACCGGAAAAGTTTCGGGTTTTATCGGTAACGTACCGGGACCACCGGGAGGGTCCCGGGGGTCCACCAAGTGGGGCCACAAGCCCCGGAGGGCTGCATGGGCCAAGTGTGGGAGGGGACCAGCCCCAGGTGGGCTGGTGCGCCCCCCCCACAAGGGCCCAAGGCGCCTAAAGGGGAGGAGGGGGGCAAACCCTAAGGGCAGATGGGCCTTAGGACCCATGCCTGGTGCGCCTCCCTCTCCCCCTCCACCTGGCCGCCACCCAGATGGGATCTGGGGGCTGCCGCCACCCCTAGGGAGGGAACCCTAGGTGGGGGCGCAGCCCCTCCCCTCCCCCTATATATACTTGAGGTTTGGGCTGCCCAAGACACACGAGTTCCTCTTCTTCTTGGCGCAGCCCTACCCCTCTCCCTCCTCGTCTCTTGCGGTGCTTGGCGAAGCCCTGCTGGAGTACCACACTCCTCCACCACCACCACGCCGTTGTGCTGCTCCTGGATGGAGTCTTCCTCAACCTCTCCCTCTCTCCTTGCTGGATCAAGGCATGGGAGACGTCACCGGGCTATACGTGTGTTGAACGCGGAGGTGCCGTCCGTTCGGCACTAGGATCTCCGGTGATTTGGATCACGACGAGTACGACTCCATCAACCCTGTTCTCTTGAACGCTTCCGCTTAGCGATCTACAAGGGTATGTAGATGCACTCTCCTTCCCCTCGTTGCTGGTTTCTCCATAGATAGATCTTGGTGACACATAGGAAAATTTTGAATTTCTACTACGTTCCCCAACACCATCATCCACTCGACCAAAGACGTTCCACTCGGAAGAATCAATGTCACTCGACCGTCGCAGAAGTCACTCGACAGACAGAAGAGCTAAAGCCACTCTGCATGAACAACGGTCGGGCATTTACTTATAGGCTTAATTGTCATTTATAGCGCTTTAGTGTGGGCATTACCAGTAACGTTCTCTCTTCAATGTACCTTAAACCCTCTGTGACGTGGGCTGGCTGGGGTCCTGGCGCACTCTATATAAGCCACCCCCCTCCACAGGCACAAGGGTTCGCACCCCCTGTAACTCACACGCATATAATCCAGTCGACCGTCTCCGGGCTCCGAGACGTAGGTGTAACATCCCAAATTTTCAATTTGGAATGTTATACATTAGATCATCATTGCATACCATATTTTATTGCATTTTGGTTGATCCTAGAAATTCTACGCAACTCAAGGACCCTCGGAGAGAGTTGGGGATTTCGTTATTTTCATATTTGAGTTTTCTCAAATTTTGAAAATAGGATCATTTGATTTTATTTATTTTATCTTCATTTATTTCTATCATAAAAATATGAGAGAGGGAATAAAATGACTTTCCTAAAATAAAGAAATATTGATGATTTAATAATAAAATCAAATAATATTTTATTTTGGTTTTATTTGCTATTTTATTTGAATTTAGGAAAAATGTGTGTTTTTTAAAATTGCATTTAGGCCCCAAATAAATGTTATCCTGTGCGGCTTGATTTTAGAAACCGGGGAAAATTTATTTTGGGATTTTTGGAGTCAGTTTAGTATTTCTTTTGTTTGTTTTTCTGCGTGTAGTTATTAAAAAAACGAACCGACTACGGGCCGGGATCGGCCAAGACTCCTCTTGTCAGGGCCCTTTAAATAGCGCCACCCCGGGCCGCTTTAGCCCAAGCCGTCGACCCAGGAAACCCTAGCCCGCACCCCAAGCCGCCGCCTCCGCCGCCACCGCCGCCGCCTCGTGCCGCAGCCGCCGACGCCGGACCCGCCCGCCGAGGTTGACCCCGCCGCCGTTTTTTTAGAAAAACCGTTCGGTTTTTCCGCCGGTTTTTTGCCGGTTTTTTTAGATCTGTTTTTTATTAGATCCGTTTTTTTCCGGTTTAGGTTAATTAGCGAGCGTTCGCTCGTTCGTTCGTTTTAACGAACGCGTTCATCATTTAGATCCAGATAACGAACGTTCGTTCGTTAATCTGTTCGTCGTTTTTCTTTTCTCGGATTTTTCCGCAATTTTTCTGATCGTGATTTCTGATCTGATTTTCGTTCTAGTATAACTTTTCGCTCATTTGTCGGAATCAGGCGATTCAAGCGCCTGGATTTTCGTCTCGAAACCCTCTTTCCGTTTAACCAACTCAAACAAGTTTTTGCCTCTATAAAATTTGACCTAGATCTAGATTAGTAAATGAAGCTTGTTTCTTTCGTCGTTTGACTTTCGTTGCTTCGTTCGATTTGATTCTTTTTGCAAACCGGACTTCTTAAGTTGAACTTTCTAGTTAGATCTCTTATTTGAGTTTTACCCGTGTATTAGATGAGTACTTATTGTATGCTTGTTTGTTTGCGATAGAGTACCCGGAGTGCGCCGCTTGCTACTTCGAATCTCTAGGTTTCACGGATCATCAGCAAGGCAAGTAACACTTTGATCATACCTCCTACTACCCAGTTTTATTGCATTAGATCAATCCTCAACCATTGCATGATTAGGATCTAATTAAATTGTGGGTTTTGGGAAGTAGATGAGGTAGTACATATCACCTGTTTTATTATTCAAACCTTTGGGAGTTACTTCTACGTTTGCTTATATCGCCATGCTATGCTAGTAGACGTGGATTGGGTGAGTGTATCCATGACAGATGTGAGATTGTTAAATTAATGGTTTATTTAAGGTGGCAACTTAAACACACATCTGGGTGGATTGAGGCACCTGGGTATTCCAGCGATTGCCTGTTTTTCTTTATGGACCGCCACCCAGGCTCAAAGGGATCGTGAGATTATTCATACAAGAAACTTTCGTGTGCAGCCACAAGCTACTATGGGCTCTAGCATAGTTGACTAAGTCGTGCGAACTCTTACAGTGGTAGACTAGCACAGGTAGGGGATGTAGGTTGGTACGGTCTACCCGTTCGTAAGGTGCAAGCGCTTCTGAAAGACTATGTCTCGGTTATCCGTTTCTCAAACACCATGTAGTGCGAGAATCCCAACGGAGGAGATCGAGTCTTGTGGGGAAAAGTGCGCAAACCTCTGCAGAGTGTATAAACTAATCATGGTTAGCCGTGTCCCCGGTTATGGACAATTTGAGTATCTAGTACTTGGATTATCATGTGAATCTCATCATGTTACTCTAATTAATTTTGTTGGGTTTTAATGATGATGCTTAATTGGGATTGAGAGGGTGTCTACACTCTCAATGTTTAACAACTACCATGATAGTTAAATAAAATTTATTCCTTTGTAGTAGGGAAAAATTGGCTTTACGCAAAACTGTAACCATAGAGCTTTCCACCAGCCAAATATGCATGTAGTATAGCCTTATTCTTTCATTGTTCTCTATGTGTTACTTTCCCAGCATATTCCATGTGCTGACCCGTTTTGGGATGCAACGTTCATGTTGCAGACTTTTCAGACGATGAGTAAGTTGCCTTTTAGGTTGTGGTTCTATACTCAGTGATGCCATTGGAGTTGATGGACTCACTTATCTTCCAAGCCTTCCGCTGTTATCGTTATTAGATGGCCTTAAGCCATATTAAATGTAATAAGTTTTCTTTTGAGACACTCATTGTAATAAGTGTGTGATTGCTACTCTATTATAAATCCTTCAAGTACTGTGCGGTGTCAGCATTACTGATCCAGGGATGACACTGGAGCACAGAGATTGGACTGTTTGAGATATGGTCGCTACAGTAGGGTTGTTACTTCCTCTGAGAAGGGCCTGAACTCGAAAAACTCGCGTGTACAACTCCTCCATAGCTACGATCTTGCCTCTACATTCCTACCCCCATTCTACTGTCAGACTTAGAACCACGACAGTTGGCGCCCATCGTGGGGCAGGTGTCTTAGCGACTTGTTGGAGAAGTTGCGATTTTTTCGATCCCCATTGACATGGTTTCAGGCGGAGGTTTGGCCGAGGGCCGCGAGATCCGTCTTGGCGCGCTCGTATTCGTAGCCAACGACTCCACTTGGCTCCAAGAAGCGTCACTCGACGTCGAGGCGCTCCCCGTCCATGGGGCAACGCACTTTCACGCGTGCGTCCGTGGCGTCCTCCTACGGCAGTCGTCGACTCAGTATCGGTCGGCTCCTATGTTGACCTCACTCCCTGCAGCCTGCTGGAGCAAACGTTTCGATCGATCGAGGCTTCAGCGGTGGGTGAGGCATGTGGTGGCTCGCCAGTCGGCCACCCCCCAAGTCGCGGCAATCGAGCCCGACGAAACTCTTTACGGCATGTTCGACTTGTCGACTGGCTCCGTATAAACTGCATCCGAGTGTGACAGCAGTGACCCCGCGGCAGAAGTTTTGATGGTCAATGGACCACACAGTCCTCCTGGCTTCACCCATGAAGACGGAGGTGATGGGGGCGGCGATCCATCGCGTGTTCACGAAGAGTACCGCCCCGAACCCCTCTCTTTGCAGCGGAGGGAAGAACTTCACCGTCTGAACATGGATGCGCTTCACACTCCTATAGTTGGAGAAACCCCTGAGGCCCAGGCCTTGGAGAAGGCGCGCCTGGCCAACTTGGCTGAGCGCACTCGACTGGAGAACCTCCAGCGCGCACTCGACGAGCGTGCTCGACAGCGTATCCCCGAGTCCAGTCGACGTCAACTTTTTCCGCCTCCGACTCAGGTATACCGAACTCCGATCCAGAATCTCGCAGCTGCGGCCCGAATAGCAGAGTCAATTCAACCTTCCCAGTTAGAAGCTGGACGAGGTTTAGTGCAGATCCGGGCTTTGCTCCGAGCAGCGGGAGAGCAGAATATAGCAGTATCTCAGTCGCGGAATAGGATCCATAGCAGATCCATAGTTGCAGACACAGTCCAGTCGGCTCACAGCCCAAGATCGCCCCCGAGGCGTGAGGGATGTGGGGACCAGCGAGATAAGTACAGAAACCATGAGCAGTATGATCACCGACTCGATCGCGATGATCGTCGTCGAGTGCCCACGGCTCCCCCAAGGAGTGGGTCATACGTGCCTCGGCAGCATGATGACAGACGTCCTCACAGTGGTGGGTGAAGGATTCCAGTCGATCCCAGAGAACCGGGCTTTGATGCGATATCTATTCTCGTTCAGGGTCTGGTCGACAGAAACAGAGCTCACAGAGAAGGCCACGACAGAGATTTTCCAACCAACAACAGAGTGCATGTCTCAGGTCCAGAGTGCTTCAGTAGAGCCATCAGGGCTGCGGTGATTCCTCCCAACTTCAGGTTGGCGACTGGAGTCGGTAAGTTCACTGGTGATTCCAAGCCTGACACTTGGCTTGAGGATTACCGAGTGGCTGTACAGATTGGTGGTGGCAACGATGAAGTTGCCATGAAGCATCTCCCTTTGATGTTAGAGGGCTCGGCCAGAGCGTGGCTGAATGAGTTAGCGCCTGGTAGTATTTATACCTGGGAAGATCTTGCCCGGGTATTTGTCAGAACATTTGAAGGTACTTGCAAACGGCCAGCAGGGTTGACAGAATTACAGTGTTGCATTCAGAAACCGAATGAAACTCTAAGAGATTATATCCAGAGGTAGATCACATTACACCATACAGTGGAGAATGTGTCAGATCACCAAGCAATTTGTGCCTTCAAAGAAGGCGTTAAGTATCCGGAATTGAATCTGAAATTCGGCCGGACGGGAGATATGACTCTGACTCGGATGATGGAGATTGCCACCAAATACGCCAATGGTGAAGAGGAAGACCGACTCCGGAGTGGCAAGCACAAAACAGTCACCCACGAAACTGGAGGAGGGAACTCCAGTCGGAAACAGAAGCGCAAAGCCGAGCCAGCTGCTCCTGGAGAAGCCTTAGCCGTGACTCAAGGAAAGTTCAAGGGGAAACCCAAAGGACCGTGGAATCCCAAGAAAGTAAAAGATCAAGATGGAAATGATGTGCTAGATTTACCATGCCACATTCACACTAAGAGAGATGAAGAGGGTAATTTCATTTACCCGAAGCATACCACTCGACGGTGTCGAATCCTAATCCAGCAATTCCGAGAGAAACAGCCCAAGAAAAAGGAGAAGGAAACGGACAAAGTTGAGGATGAGGAAGAGGACGATGATGGTTACCCCCACGTCAATTCCACTCTGATGATTTTCACTGATGTTGAGAGTAAGAGTCGACTGAAAGTCATCAACAGAGAAGTGAATATGGTCGCTCCGGTGACACCCAGTTATTTGAAATGGTCTCAGACTACCATTACATTCGACCAGTCCGATCACCCAGCGCACATAGCCACCCCTGGGAGGCAAGCACTGGTGGTCGACCCAGTAGTCAAAGGCACTCGTTTGACTAAGGTTCTGATGGATGGTGGCAGTGGTCTGAATATACTGTATGCGGAGACGTTGAAAGGAATGGGCATTCCGATGTCCAGACTCAGTGAAAGCAATATGAGTTTCCATGGAGTTATTCCTGGCAAGAAGGTTGCGTCACTCGGCCAAATCGCCCTTGATGTAGTCTTCGGTGATTCCAGGAATTACCGCAAAGAAAAGTTGACATCTGAAGTCGTGGATTTCCAGAGTGCTTATCATGCTATTCTGGGTAGGCCAGCTTATGCACGTTTTATGGCTCGACCATGTTACGTGTACCTCAAATTGAAGATGCCTGGTCCTAAAGGGGTGATCACTATCACTGGCAATCGAAAGAAGGCAGAAGAGTGCTTCCAGAAGGGCTCAAAGATCGCCCATGCATAGATGGCAGTAGTGGAATTACAAGAGTGTCAAAAAAATGTAGATCCGAGTGATTTGTTGCGAGCTAAGAAGCCTGCCATAGATTCAGCATTCCAGTCGTCTGGCGAAACAAATCCGATTCATATTCACCCAATGGATCCCAATGCTGCTCCGACTCACATTTCAGCCACACTCGACTCCAAATAGGAAGAAGCGCTCATCCAGTTCCTCCGTGAGAACTGGGACATCTTTGCATGGAAACCTTCTGACATGCCAGGTGTTCCCAGGGGACTTGCTGAGCATCGTTTGCGTGTCGACCCAAAAGTGAAACCAGTAAAAGAACATCTTCGATGGTCCGCCGTATAGAAGAGAGAGGCAATCGGTGAAGAAGTGGCTCGGCTCCTAGCAGCTGAGTCTATCCGACAGATTTATCACTCTGAGTGGTTAGCTAATGTTGTCATGGTCCCAAAGAAGGATGATTCACTTCGCATGTGCATTGACTTCAAACAAATCAATCGGGCATGCCCGAAAGATCACTTTCCTCTCCCTCGCATCGACCAAGTAGTCGACTCGACTGCGGGGTGTGAGCGTTTGTCCTTTTTGGACGCTTATTCCGGGTATCATCAGATCCGTTTGGGTGCTTCTGTTATGTCTCTATGCCATTCGGCTTGAAGAACGCTGGAGCCACATTCATGCGGATGATTCAGAAGTGTTTACTCACTCAGATCAGTCGGAATGTAGAAGCATACATGGATGACATTGTGGTCAAGTCACGTAAAGGTTCCGACCTACTGGCTGACCTTACTGAAACCTTTGCCAACCTCGGAAGGTATGATATCAAGCTTAATCCATCAAAGTGCATGTTTGGAGTTCCAGGCGGAAAATTACTCGGTTTTCTCATTTCCGAACGAGGGATCGACGCTAACCCAGAGAAAGTGGGTGCCATACTCCGGATGAAATGCCCTGTGCGTGTGCATGATGTCCAGAAGCTTACTGGTTGTTTGGCCGCCCTAAGTCGATTCATTTCTTGCCTCGGTGAGAAGGCACTGCCTCTTTACCGACTGATGAAGAAGTCAGATAAGTTCGAGTGGACTCTTGAAGCTGATGCAGCATTTGCAGAGCTTAAAGACCTGCTTTCCACCCAGCCGGTGCTTGCTGCTCCAATCAGCAAAGAGTCTTTACTGCTTTACATTGCAGCCACTGGACAAGTCGTCAGTACAATACTTACGGTCGAGCGGGAAGAAGAAGGAAAAGCTTACAAAGTTCAGCGCCCAGTATAGTATGTTTCTGAAGTTTTGACTCCATCAAATCAAAGATATCCACATTATCAAAAGCTTGTTTATGGGATTTATATGACCACGAAGAAAGTTGCACATTACTTCTCTAACCACTCCATTACAGTCTTCAGCGACGCTCCATTATCAGAGATTCTGAATAACAGAGATGCAACTAGTCGAGTGGCAAAGTGGGCGATTGAACTCCTTCCCTTAGATATCAAGTTCGAAGCAAAGAAAGCTATCAAGTCCCAAGCAATAGCGGATTTCCTTGCCGAGTGAATCGAACAGCAACTGCTGACTAAGTTCACTCGGAACACTGGACCATGTTCTTTGATGGTTCCAAGATGCTGAATGGTTCCTGTGCTGGGGTGGTACTGGTATCCCCCCGAGGAGACAAGCTCAGATATGTCCTCTAGATTCACTTTGATTCCTCCAATAACGAAGCAGAGTATGAAGCACTCTTGTATGGGTTACGTATGGCCATCTAACTCGGCGTCCGTCGCCTCATGGTCTATGGCGACTCAGATTTGGTAGTCAATCAAGTGATGAAGGAGTGGGGCGTTAGAAGCCCAGCCATGACTGGCTACTGTAACGCGGTGAGGAAGTTGGAAAAGAAGTTTGAGGGGTTAGAGCTCCATCATATACCCCGACTGAAAAATCAAGCAGCCGATGATTTAGCAAAGATAGGCTCCAAGAGAGAAGCCATTCCCAGTAATGTGTTCCTAGAGCATATTCATGCACCTTCAGTTCAAGAAATCCCTTCACTGAAGAGCCCTCACAGCCAAAGAGTGCCACCGATCCGACTGAAGTCGAGATTCCAGCCGTGGTCGACCTAATCATGGATATTTTGGTTATTACTCCCGACTGGACAGTGCCGCACATCGCGTATATCCTTAGGAAGGAACTCCCAGAGGATGAAGAAGAGGCTCGACAGATCGTCCATCGATCCAAAGCCTTTACTGTGATAAGAGGACAGCTGTTCAGGGAAAGTGTAACCGGAGTCAGCCAGAAATGCATAACCCCGAAAGAAGGTCTAGCGATCCTCAACGACATCCACTCAGGGACCTGTGGCCACCAGGCGTCCTCTAGGACCATCGTGGCTAAAGCATACCGAGCTGGATTTTATTGGCCACGAGCAAATGAAATGGCGAAAGATATAGTCGACAGATGTGAAGGCTGCCGGTTTTACTCCAATATGTCCCACAAACCTGCGTCAGCCCTGAAGACCATTCCACTCATTTGGCCCTTTGCTGTTTAGGGATTAGATATGGTTGGACCGCTGAGGACTGGTAGGAGCGGCTTCACTCACGTGCTTGTAGCAGTCGACAAGTTTACCAAGTGGATTGAAGCCAAGCCTATCAAGAATCTGGAAGCTAGTGCTGTCAGCTTCATTAGAGAATTGACGTTCAGATACGGAGTTCCACACAGCATCATCACTGACAATGGATCGAACTTCGATTCAGATGAGTTCAGAGCCTTCTGCGCCTCCCAAGGCACGCGAGTCGACTATGCTTCAGTCGCCCATCCCCAGTCGAATGGACAAGCAGAGAGAGCAAATGGCTTGATTCTCAAAGGGTTGAAACCTCGACTGATGCGAGACCTCAAACATGCAGCGAGCGCCTGGGTTGACGAACTTCCATCAGTTCTTTGGGGATTGAGGACAACTCCTAATCGATCGACTGGCCGAACTCCATTTTTCTTGGTCTATGGAGCTGAAGCTGTTCTACCGAGTGACTTACTTCATAATGCACCATGAGTCGAGCTCTTCTCTGAAGACGAAGTAGAACAAGCTCGGCAGGACGCAGTCGACCTCCTAGAGGAGGAAAGAGAGTTGGCCTTGATCCGGTCGACCATTTATCAGCAAGACTTACGTCGATTTCACGCCAGAAATGTGAAAGGTCAAGCCTTTCAAGAGGGAGACTTGGTTCTTCGAGTGGATTAGCAGAAATCACACAAGCTCGCTCCTGCTTGGGAATTCCCCTTCATTGTCACCAGAGTGCTCCACAACGGAGCATACCACCTTTACAATGTCGAGCATAAGAAGGACGAGCCATGGGCTTGGAATGCGGAGTTGCTCCGCCCCTTTTACAGTTAAGTACCCATTCGAATAAAATGTAATAAGAAGTACCTTTGTAATTTGCTTATCAAAAACAAGAGCTTTACAGTCCTCTTAAACGATTGTTGTTGCTTTTATTTGTGTCTAAATCCCCCAGTAGGTGACTTAGCTGCGAATCCGTTTCGCCTAAGTTTAAAAGAAAATCCCCCAGTGGGTGACTTAGCTGCGAATTCGTTTCGCCTAAGTTTTAAAGAAAATCCTATCAAGTGGTGAGCAAGCCTCCCAGTCGGAGGCTTAGCCGCGAATCCATTTCGCCTAAGTTTAAAAGAAAATCCTACCGAGTGGTGAGCAAGCCTCCCACTCGGAGGCTTAGCTGCGAATCCATTTTGCCTAAGTTTGTAAAATCCTACCGAGTGGTGAGCAAGCCTCCCACTCGGGGGCTTAGCTGCAGTCCAGTACTCGCCTAAGTTTAAAAAATCCTACCGAGTGGTGAGCAAGCCTCCCACTCGGGGGCTTAGCTGCAGTCCAGTACTCACCTAAGTTTAAAAAATCCTACCGAGTGGTGAGCAAGCCTCCCACTCAGAGGCTTAGCTGTAGTCCAGTACTCGCCTAAGTTTGAAAAATCCTACCGAGTGGTGAGCAAGCCTCCCACTCGGGGGCTTAGCTGCAGTCCAGTACTCGCCTAAGTTTAAAAAATCCTACGGAGTGGTGAGCAACCCTCTCACTCGGGGGCTTAGCTGAAGTCCAGTACTCGCCTAAGTTTGTAAAATCCTATCGAGTGGTGAGCAACCCTCCCACTCGGGGGCTTAGCTGCAGTCCAGTTAAGGATGGCAATGGGTCGGGTTTGGATCAGGTTGAACAATCTCAAATCCATATCCATGTCCATGAAGACAGTCTTTGCCCGCCCATGAAAAAATCCATGGGTGAAAAATTGTGTCCATGTCCAAATCCGATGGATATCCATACCCATTGGATATCCATTGGGTCCTCTCAAGACATATAAATAAGACATAACACAATATTAACATAAACTCTTCCATTCTTCACCTCGTGGTAGGCTAGGCTTCACTTATGCTAATCAACATCCACTAACAACCTAAGATCATTTAGTATTTTTCTAACAGATGAGAATGACGAGTCATTTAAGAAGGAGGTGAAAATAAGGGAAGGGGTGTTGGAGTATGTTACAAAGGGGATTGAATGTCAACTAAAAAAGTTACGATGGGGATTGTGTAATTTCTTATGCATGTTTTAGATAAAAAAAGTGTAAAATTGATGTGGGACATACGACCGTGGGGCAGGGATAGCATATTTCCCCCATTAAGTCATACTATCGGGTCGGGTTTGGGTACATCCATGGGTACAAGATTATATCCATGCCCTATCCACGAACAATCGGGTCGGGTTTGGGCGCCGCCCATGGACACAAAAGCATATCCAAACCCTATCCATTCGGGTCGGATATCCATGTCCATGGATAAAATTTCCATCCTTAAGTCCAGTACTCACCTAAGTTTGTAAAATCCTACCGAGTGGTGAGCAACCCTCCTACTCGGGGGCTTAGCTATAGTCCAGTACTCGCCTAAGTTTGTAAAATCCTACCGAGTGGTGAGCAACCCTCCCACTCGGGGGCTTAGCTGCAGTCCAGTACTCGCCTAACTTTGTAAAATCCTACCGAGTGGTGAGCAACCCTCCCACTCGGGGGCTTAGCTGCAGGCCAGTACTCGCCTAAGTTTAAAAAATCTTACCGAGTGGTGGGCGGCCCTCTCACTCGGGAGCTTAGCTGCAGTCCAGTACTCGCCTAAGGTTTAAAGTCTGTCCTTATCCTCAAGGACGACAAGGTGCAGGTCGATTACAACCTTCTCCTTTGGAGCTGCGCCACAAATACAACGTACGCTCCATCACCATCCGCAAGGACGACGAGGTGCAGGTCCACTGCAACCTTCTCCTTTGGAGCCGCGCCACAAATACAACGTGCGCCCCATCCCCATATGCAAGGATGACAAGGTGCAGGTCGACTACAACCTTCTCCTTAGGAGCTGCGCCACAAGTACAATGTGCGCTCCATCCCCATCCGCAACGACGACGAGGTGCAGGTCGACTGCAACCTTCTCCTTAGGAACTGCGGCACAAGTACAATGTGCACTCCATCCCCATCCGCAAGGACGACGAGATGCAGGTCGAATACAACCTTCTCCTTCGGAGTTGCGCCACAAATACAACGTACGCTCCACCCCTGTCTGCGAGGACGATGAGATGCAGGTCGAAAGATTATTCAGAGTAAAGAGCAAATCCCACTCGAAGGCAAATACAAGCATATTCAGAAATAAACCAAGTTCGGACAGATCCTAAAAATTCCAGACGACGGATCAAAAGTATTCGAGCACCAAGCCTGAAGGAGTTTAACGGTTACAACAACCACTCGGCATTCTGAGGCAAATTTAAGGCAGATTTAAATCTCGAAGTTTGTTCATTCGGCAGGAGGAGGGCTGGCAGGTTTGACGAATTCATCCAAGTCAATTCCATCTGCAATCCGAGTGGCAGCAGCGATGAAAGTCTCCATAAAGGACTGGAAATCATGTCTTTTGGTGTTCGCGACCTTGATCGCCGCCAGCTTATCTTCGCGGGCTTCCTTGCAGTGGACTCTTACCAAGGACAACGCCACGTCAGCACCACACCGGGCAGAGGACTTCTTCCATTCTTGCACTCGACCAGGGACCTCGTTGAGGCGAGCCACCAAAGACTCGAGGTCGTTTTGAAGCGTTGCCCTTGGCCAGAGCGATGAGTCGACCCGTGAAACTGCCACCTTCAGACGAGCGAGGTAACTTGTAACACTGGCGACATGAGATTCTAGTCAAAGCACATTCATGGCAGCCTCGTCACCGACTGGAGAAACAATAGGGTCCAAACCCGTCTCGATCCGTCTAGTTTCCTCGTCAAAGTTTTGGCAGAATTCTGCAGTCAAGGGGTTAGTGAGTCGACTGGACTGGACTAACTCGCAGGCAGTAAAGCAGTCGAATTAAAAGGAGTACCTTCCAGCATAAGAAAGAGCTTCTTGGCAAGGGTTCTCTGATAAGCTTCCACGTCATTTCTCTTACGAGCCGTGGATTCCAGCTTCTCATTCAGAGCCATCTTATCCTTCTTCAGACGAGTTACCTCTCGGTTGGATTCAGTGAGAGAGGACTTCATCTTGCTTACTTCTTCTTCCAGCACTCCGACCGAAGCCAGCTTCTGGTCAGCAAGGGCAGTCTTATCTTGAGCCTCCTTCTGCGCA
The DNA here is from genome assembly GCF_003073215.2 of Triticum urartu. Classification (NCBI taxonomy): domain Eukaryota; kingdom Viridiplantae; phylum Streptophyta; class Magnoliopsida; order Poales; family Poaceae; genus Triticum; species Triticum urartu. The sequence goes on from NC_053024.1 coordinate 484,200,562, forward strand.
GCTGCAAGGTCCAAGTCTTTCTTCTCCAGAGCCAACCTCATTTTCTCTGCAGAATAAGCAATCGGATCAAACAAGAGATCGGAGAAATATTTTAAAGGACGATCGACGTGAGCAGTCGACAGGCAGTTACCTTCCATACCAGAAGCTTCATCTTGAGCTTTCTTCAATTTTTGTTGGGCCAGCTCCAAGTCAAGGTTGAGTTGCCTCTGCTTCTCCTCAAATTCGGCGAACTTGGAAATGAGAGTACAAGATTTCTGGAGAGGGTAAAAGACATATCAATCGACAAGATCAAAGAGTATTTACTTCCTAGTGAATAAAACTTAAAAGTTTACTCAGACCCCAGCCGACTGCCCGCAGTCGACCCCGGTCTCGGGGACTACACCGAGCGGGTGCACTTGGCGTGCCCCCACTGATTCAGATCCCACTCGACCGGTCCGCCCGGGTCGAGTAAAAAAAGAAGAAAGAGAGAAGAACTATTCAGACCCCGGCCGACTGCCAGCAGTCGACCTCGGTCTCGGGGACTACACCCAGTGGGTGCACTTGATGTGCCCCCACTGGTTCAGATCGCACTCGACCGGTCCGCCCGGGTCGAGTGGAAGAAAGGAAAATGAACAGAAGTACTCGGACCCCAGCCGACTGCCCACAGTCGACTGCGGTCTCGGGGACTACACCCAGTGGGTGCACTTAGCGTGCCCCCACCGGTTCAGATCCCACTCGACCAGGACGAGTGGAAGAACACAAATACTAAAGACAACAAAACACCCAATGGGTGTACAGACTCGACGCAGACAATAAGAGAGTGTATGAAAGAAAATATTTCAGATAGCATATCCTAATAGAACAAGGTCAGTCGAAAGCCAACTTACCTGGATATTGGCCCGAAGAGCCGCGCTGGCATCGTAAGCAGCCTGGTTGTTGTCGTGCACCGTCTTCATCCGCTCCATCATCACGCTAGCCTGACGGATGGCCTCCGCAGCAGCGTCCGACTGGCATTCCAGAACATGATAGTTGGTGAAGAAGGGAGCAGACGGCCTAGATGCGGCAGCTTGGAGCTCCGAGGCATGAGGTTGGACGGCTGAAGGAAACATTGGTACAATCGACGGTGCGGGGCGCTCACTCGACAATGGGGCATCAAAAGTTACAGAGGCCCCGCCTGCATCTTCAGGTTGTTGGACGGTTGGTTCTGTCGTCAGTCCCGGCTGAGATGTCTTGCCAGCAGCTACATTTTTGTTCTTTCTGGGCCTCGGGGCCACATCTTCATCATCATCCGGAAGCTCGATAACGTTGGGTGGGGCTGCAAATAAATTAGTCGACCCCAAGTGAATCGCCAGAATTTAATCGACCAAATAATCAAGAACAAGATCACGAGAATTGTACCTGGGTTGGAGGTAACCGCGTCTTCCATTTCCTCGTCTTGGTATTGGCGGGAGGAAGTTCTGGAGGTAGCATCACTACAAATGTCAGCGTTCAGTCGGTTATGTTCTGTTACTCGAGTCGACCAAAGGATCAGGTCAGATAGTTACCCAGAGATGGTGGGAATGGTCACTTTGATTCTGGGTAAAGCCTTCGGCGGTTTGGAGGATGTGACCTTCAATGGTTTCGGCGCTGGAGGCGGCGCGGTCTTGAGCTGTTTCGATACTTTCTCGGTCGGCACCGGAGAAGACGTCCGAGGGCTCTTTGAAGACTACCCAGTTGGTGTGGCCACCAAGTCAGGGGTGCTTTCCAGATCGTGAGCGTGCTTGGACCTCCTTTCTCTGCGAGGAGGCGAGTCGACCTCTTCTTCGTCACTCGGGTCGTCGCTCTCCTCGTCCTCCTCTGCATCCGAGTGCCACTCGCCACTCTTGCCCCCGCTCGCCTCCCCTTCGACATTTTGCTCCTGCACTCCATTGGGCATTGAGTACATATCAACAAGAGCCTAAAAGGCAAGGAATAAAAGAAAGACAGTCGACCGTCAACAAAATGCTACATAGTAAAACAAGAAGACACTCGACAATGCAGAATCGTACCTGTTCCGGCTGGCGCGAATGGTCGAATGGAACCACCCTCCTGGACCCTCGGGGATTATCCTTGTTGCCGGTAATACCCCTCAGCCACTGCTCCACTGTGTCCTCGCTAACATCCTCCGGGTGGATCCGAGTGGAATCCTCGAGTCCCGAGTACATCCACATCAGATGGTCACGAGCTTGGAGTGGTTGGATGCGTCGACTGAGGAAGACCTCCAACAGGTCCATACCGGCCACCCCGTCGCGGACAAATTGGACAACCCGCTCGACCAACACCTTCACCTGCGCCTTCTCCTCCGGGATCACTCTCAAGGTGGAGGGCTTCTCCACTCGAGCCATGGAAAAGTGGGGAAGTCCAGTCGACTGGCCCGGGGTCGGCTGGTCCTTGCAGTAGAACCAGGTCGATTGCCAACCCTGGACCGAGTTGGGAAGGATCATAGTTGGGAAAGTGCTTTTGTTCCTCATCTGAATTCCAAGCCCCCCGCACATCTATATCACATGCGTCCTCTCGTCACTCGGGTTGGCCTTCTTGACCGTCTGAGAGCGACATGTGAATATGTGCTTGAAGAGACCCTAGTGTGGTCGACAACCCAAGAAGTTCTCGCACATAGACATGAAAGCGGCAAGGTACACGATGGTGTTTGGAGAAAAGTGGTGGAATTGAGCCCCAAAGAAGTTCAAGAAACCGCTAAACAAAGGGTGGGGAGGCAAAGAAAACATGCGGTCGGCGTGGGTGGCAAGGAGAACGCACTCACCCTCCTACGGCTGCGGCTCAGTCTCGTTCCCCGGGAGCCGCACCGATTCATGGGGAATCAGTCCCCCCTCAACCAGGTCGTCGATGTCATCTTGACTGATTGTCGAGCGGATCCAATCGCCCTGGATCCAGCCAGGCGGCAGGCCGGACCCCGACGAAGATCCGCCCCAGCTGGTCTTCTTCCCTTTCGCCTTCGCCGTCGCCTTCTTCGCATGCTCCAACGCCACCGTCTTCTCCTTCCCCATGGCAGCGAATCGAGTTCGAGCGGAGCGACGATGCCGAGAGCAGAAGCAGACACAGCGGAGGAATCTGAGGAGGAAGAAGAAGAATGGGGGAAAACTGTTCAAAAGCCCCGGTCCGGCGCCTTATATAAGGTCACTTCCGAGTGACTGACTTGTAGGCCCGGACGATCTTATCAAATCCCGCAACAGTCGCGCGCGATATGTGGCAAAAAAGGTGGCGCGGATATCGAGGCGGCCTGCCTAATCCGTCCCGATTACTGCGGCCTTCCTCACCCGGCGCGCTTTCAAAAATTCGAATCCCGTGAAATCCGCAGACGGCAGAACAACCCGTCAGACATAAGATTTTTTCCATATCAACACTCGAAACTTAACAACGAAAGTTCACTCGACAAAACCAAGAATGGATCAAGGTGACTGAACAAGCAGTTGAATCCATCATGAATGTTCATTCGACCTCTGGGCGAGACATTCTCAAAACACAAAAGCTGAATCAGAGAGATTATCAACACCTTCTCCACTCGAACCCTGAACCATTCGGGGGCTAATGATGTAGCTATGTACCTAGGGTAGGGTCATAGACCTGACCTAGAAATCCTCCCCTAGGACATCACCCTAAAGCCAGGATCATTCAAAGGGTACCATCATCCACTCGACCAAAGATGTTCCACTCGGAAGAATCAATGTCACTCGACCGTCGCAGAAGTCACTCGACAGACAAAAGAGCTAAAGCCACTCTGCATGAACAACGGTCGGGCATTTACTTATAGGCTTAATTGTCATTTATAGCACTTTAGTGTGGGCGTTACCAGTAATGTTCTCTCTTCAATGTACCTTAAACCCTCTGTGACGTGGGCTGGCTGGGGTCCTGGCGCACTCTATATAAGCCACCCCCCTCCACAGGCACAAGGGTTCGCACCCCCTGTAACTCACACGCATATAATCCAGTCGACCGCCTCCGGGCTCCGAGACATAGGGCTATTACTTCCTCTGAGAAGGGCCTGAACTCGTAAAACTCGCGTGTACAACTCCTCCATAGCTAGGATCTTGCCTCTACATTCCTACCCCCCATTCTACTGTCAGACTTAGAACCACGACACCAGACAAAAGCTACTTCCAAGAAAACAAACATACTCCACGGAAAACCAGAACTGCCATAACTTCTGCATATGAGCTCCGAATTGAGCAAACTCAAGCTTGTTGGAAACAAGACGACGAGTAGCATCAAAACAGAGGAGGTATGCCAACAAAATAGAGGAGTGAAACCTCCAACCGAGAAGAACCGGCATAACCTCCAACGTCGAAAACATCATAGAAGAAGCGAGTGAACTCCGTTTTCGATAAACTCGAGCTTGTCACCAAGATGACCATAAGCTCTAAGACTCATAAAGAGAACAAAACAAGAACCAAGAAATATGATGCAAGGATGCAATGGTTTGAGCTCTCTACGAACGATATGATCAAGCTACTCATCGAGAGCCCCCTTGATAGTACGGCAATCGATCCTATAATCCGGTCTCCCAACTACCACTATGAGACCGATAAAATAGAAAACCTATCAAGGGAAAACCTTTGTCTTGCACATAGTCCACTTGAGCTAGATGATGACGATCTTGACTTCCTCAAGTTGGACCACCTTTCTTGATTGTTTTGACTCGATGAAGACTAGTTGATTACTCCCCCATACTCCACTATGGGTGAGCCACTCTTCGGCACATCTTCATAAATCCATTGTTACCATAATGGACGGCAAGCTTCAAGCATTTGATCTCTTCATGATGCTCCACTTGAACTTGCACATCGCAACCTAACCCCACAAAGAACTCTCACGAAAACCATGGGTTAGCAAACAAAGCGTAATGAACAATGCTTACCATACCATGGGATCACTTGATCCCTCAGTACATCTTGTATGCTTTATGTGTTGATCAACTTGATTCATTCTTGACTTAATCTTGATCAACCTTTAATCTTTCCAATTCTCTTCATTTGGATGATGTCTTGAAGGTAGACATGAATGATCACACAATCTTCTTCTTCAAGACATGCTTGCAATAAGCTCAACACTCACATGACCAATCTTTGGATAATTCCTTGAATAACACCTTGGTCGACACCAACTCTCCTTGAAACCAACACATGTACTCCAAGAAAAGCCTATGGACAAAACCTTCAAATATAACTCAAGGCAACCATTAGTCCATAGAGATTGTCATCAATTACCAAAACCAAACATGGGGGCACCGCATGTTCTTTCAACAGGAACTACACCACGCCATGCTGCCGCGGGAAGCCCGAGCTTCACCCGCCACCACCTTCCAGGGCCGCCACCCCGGGATCCAGCCCTCGCTGCCCGCCGGAGCTCGCAACCCCACCACGGAGCCACTGAGCCCCACCTAGTCGTCGCCCGCCGCCCGCCGCAAACTAACGCCTGCGACTCCACCATAGAGCCGCCGAGCACTGCCCACCGACGCGGCGCACACCACATCAAGGGCCAACGAGGGCGGAGAAGCTAGATCTGGCCAAGCCCAACCAGGATCCGGCCTCTCCTCGTGCTGACGCCGCTCCCGCAGCCCTGCATCTCGCCCGCGCTCATGGCGATTCAGACAGCGCGCACGCAACGCTGCAGAGAGGGGAGAAACAGCCCCGCCGCCACCTTCCTTGGGGTACGCGTGGACTTCGCCGGCGGCCCCTCCAGCGGCGGCGAAGCGAGGGAGCGGGGGCCTTGCGGCGGCGGCACTAGGTTCCTTGGATCGGGGGAGGAGGAGATGAGGGAGCGATGGAGCGGGGGTCTAGCGGCGGCAGCACAGACAATTAGGTTGATACATGCTAGAAACTGCATAGAAGCATGGTTGGAGGGAACAACTGAAAACTGGATCCAAAAAGAGAAGAAAAGGCATGTACAAGGTTTTGGAAGCATGCGATACCCCCGAAGTTGTGGGTTTTTGCATGTCAACTTGCTAGGCAAAGTCTGTCTGATGTGGCACACCATAAGCACATGGCGGAGGAAAGCACATGCTTGATACATAGCCGGGAATAAGATTCATGGGGGCATTTGTTAATGCAGTGCCGAATGACTCGCTACGTGTGGGTGTTAGTAGATGAGAGTTGTATGATCAAATAAAATCAAGTGTGGATCCGAACACAAATAATTGGTTGTTTGAGTTGGATGTAAAATCATCAAAACAAAATTATGTTAAGATAATGGTGAATTATGGTTAATTTGGAAGGCACAAAGAGACTATCTTCATGTCTCCATTTGCAATGAGTAAATTCACTGTGCGTTTTATCACAAAGCTTAAAGCAGACGCGATAAGTAATGTTCCCAGGACAGTTCAACCGCCTATGCGAGAGGCTGCATGGATTCCCTAGGGGAGATGTAAAAGACAATGTTGATGGGGCGGTTTTAGTGGAAGAAAGAAAGAGCTCGGCGGCAGTAATTTTTTGCACAAAGAGGAGCTTTCTTGGGAGCCTCTGTTCCGATTATGGACGGAGTGGTGAACCACTCATCTGTTGAAGTGGTCCCATGTTAGAAAGCATTATGCCTGGCTCGGAATCAAGGTTTAAGAGCATCTCCAGCCGTTTAGTACCCCGAGGACGTCGAAAAAAGCGGCTTGGGGGCGAACCGGCGCTAGATTGGCTCCTGGGGGCCGACCTAGCTCCTAGCCACGGCCCCAGGCGCCGTCCCCCAGCCGCGGCAAATTCAAACATAGTCATTCCCACTCATAAAATAGACGTCACAAATCCGGTGATCAAGCGGCCACAAGTTCGGCGTACAAAAAACAGAAAGGACGCACGTGCGTATCAGACGGCGAGGTCGGCCTCCGGCGTCGGCGGAGTCGGCGTGCGCGGGCTGGGCGGGGTCTCTGTGCTGGGCAGCGTCGGCGTGGCTTCTGTGTTGCGGGTAGTCTCGGCGGCATCATCAGTCAGGCTTGGCGGCGGCGTCGGTGTGGGCGTCGGCGTGGTGGGCGTCGGCGTGGGCGGCGTCGTCGATGGAAGCTGGTTCAGATGAGGCCCCGCTCCGCCAAGTACCACGCCTTGACCGCCTCGTCGTTGCTCCGGAGCATGTCCACCCCGCCCAGCAGGAAAGCCAGGTCGGTGTTTCTTTTCTTCACGGTGACGTTGGTCCGGAGTAGGTCGAGCTTGACGGCGCTGCTCGACATCAACGCCGACCACCGCACCTTTGTCTTCTCTTCACGAAGAGCGGCCCAGGCCTGTGCGTCGGCGATGCAGTGCTCGATGGACTCCTGCACTCGAGCGGTGGCCGCGTCGGCGTGTTTCCCCTTCTTGATAGATTTGTTGCCATCCGGCCGCCCTTCTGACGTGTCCGGAGTCGGCGCGTCCGGCTTGTAGGTCTCCTTGGCCTTGTCGAGGATGCGCCGGACTTCCGCCCACTTCTCGCATTTGTCGATGCGCTTGTAAACGTGGATGTACTTGAATTCGGCGTCGCTGTTGCTCTGCCGATACAGGGCGGACATGCGCAGCAACTGCGTGGAGGAACAAATAGTTGGCGGGCGTACACGGCGAAGAGAGGCGGGAGACCGGCGTGGCATACCTGATCCTCACCGCTGGCGCCGCTCTCCGGGCGAGTCGCGACCTCCTTGACGACCCCATGCCATTTGTTGCACGCCCCTAGATATGCCCCCAATGGTTCGCCATCGCCTTCTACCCACGCTGCATGTAGACACCTTTGAAGTAGGGGTCGACGAGCTTGTATGTCTCGATGCTTTGGTTCGTGCCGGTGGTCGGGTCGAGGCAGATGACTTTTCATGCTTCGGCGAGGCATTCCTCCTCTTTGGACGCCCACTTGATGTGCGGCTCGCCTGACCTGGCCGCCCGCTTCTTCTTCTTGCGCCTCCTCGCCGGAACAGTCGCCGGCTCCTCCTCCTCCTCCTCCTCCTCCTCCTCCTCCTCGTCGTCCTCCTTCTCCTGCTCCTCCTCGCCGTAGATGTAGCCGAGCTCGCCGTACATGCTGCCGCTGAGATCCACCGTCTCGTCCGGGGTGACGAACCCGGGAGACACGGCGGCCGCGGCCGAACCTGCCGCGATGATGTCGTCCATGTCGGCCTCGGCCTCTTCGGTGTCACCGAGGTGCGAGAAGGGCAGCGCGCAACGGCGGAGAGGGGGTGTCGGGGAGGACGCGTAGGCCGGCGGCGAGTAGTTGTATGGAGGGTACTGCACGCCGGAGAAGGCGGGCGAGGACGTGCGCTGTGCCGGGTGTCCATGAGGGAAGGTGACGTTTGGGTTGAACCCACCGTGCGCGTCCCCGTCGGCGTAGCCTGGCGAGGGCGATCCCCATGACAGCGGCGACGGAGAGCCGACGCCTTGCTGGCCCTAGGGAACGTACTGGGCGTGGCCGCCGGGTGGATTCATCATCCCCGCGCGAGTCGCCTCGTCCTCGGCTTGGTCCGCTGAAGTGACAGCCGCAGCCGCGCGTGCCGTGTTGTCACGGGCCTTCTTGGCGATGGCCCTGTTTCGCCGGTCGGCGGTGATAGCCTTCCATCGCTGAACTTCCGCCCTCCACTCAGCGTTCGGCATGCCCGGTAGCTTGGACGGCGGCGCCCTCGGCTTCCTCTGCTACGGCTGGGCGAGGGACGCGGTCGCGCTTTCCGCGGCGCGGGGGACGACGTACTTCTTCGGTGGCATGGCGGTCGGCTGGGAGGCAAGCGGGAGGGAAATTGGCGGGAGGAAAGGAGAAAATGAGAGGGGAGTGGGGAAAAGCGGGAAGAAACGGCGGGAAAAGGCGCTCGGCTCGCCGACAAGGCGGACCCACGCGTCCTTTTCGCTTGTGCCGGCGCCCCAGGCGCCCCAGGACGCCGGGTTCTATTTGGGTCCGCCGGCACCAGTTTCGGCCCGAGCCGACGAAAAACGGGCTCCTGAGGCGAATGGAGCGTTTTTTCGACGCCGGCGCGGTAAAAATGCATGAGGAAAGTCTATTGAGGACGCGACTGGAGATGCTTTAAGCTCCTTGACTATTGCTTCTGACTATTCTGGTGTTATTCGTAGCATCCAGAAAGGGACCCTTTGGGCTATGGTCATTAGAGAAGTACAGTCTTTAAGTATGAAGGTAGAGGACCAAATGAGGATGCCCGCAATATTACTAGGAATTCATTGCATTTTGTTCCGGCTCGCCATGTTTGGCTTTTGGATCCTCTGGGCTATGTAAAACTTCATGCTGATATTTCGCTAGAAAAATATAAAAAATCCCATAAAAATATTAAAAAGATATTTCGCTGAAGACTAAAAAATAAAAATAAAAATAAAATCCTCATGGCCGGCTTCACATGCGCTTAGCATTGACTCGCCAACCTGATTGCTGGCAGTCCCCACTAATTAATCAACATATAATTCATTCTGATTTAAATAAAATAGAGTAGGTCAACACATCCTCTGCAAGTTGCGCATTAGCTAAGGAAAAATCCATTCAGCTTCATTTCGCGGACGGATGAGGAAAAATCCATGGCATGATTGGTATCTGGTCTCGCTAGCTTGCCTTGCCGTTGCGTGCGTCGGATGAGATAGTGGAGGGCGGTGTGGCTTCGCTGTCCCGGGGCACTGTCTAGTGTAGCACACATCACTATTGAGGTGTGCCATGATATAATATATTATTATTATTATTATTATTATTATTATTATTATTATTATTATTATTATTCCAAAGCATCTTTAGTCTTCACAGTAGCTACCTTTAATCGTGTTTTTTTATTTGCCAGGCCTTTAATTGTGTTGGCTAGCTGGTGTTTCTTCTACTAATCGACCTGCCTTTCATGTTGTGCGGCCTTTCTTTCTTTGTTTCTCAATATGTGAGGGGTGGACCATGTTAACAACTTTGGTACATGGACCATGCATCAAAAGGGTCATAACGAGTGGATCACTGACGCAGTCACAGTGCGTGCATCATTATGTTAGCTGCTGTGTAGACATCGTACCAGTACTTGCGTTTTGCTGTGAGGGTTCCATCGACAGGTTAAGTTAGCTTCGAAGCAACATCTTTGGTGACATGGAGTAAATGGGTGCAGGTTGAAGCAGTGTGGGGGACGTACGTACGGGATGATTTGTCTTGCACTTGACCTCCAGATAGACGCTCTGTTTCTCTAATTTTGGCCACTCATTCAGAAGAAGAAGAAACTATAGAAAGCATAATTGCAGCTTAGATCTGATTAGCACGTACCTTCATGAGCACTCCATGTGCATGTCAGCTTCAGAGGGCAGTACCTGTGCCGGCCTCATGGTGCACAATGATTTGCATCTTGTGCTCCAGAACCACCTGCATGTTGTTAACAGGTGTGTGTTTCTCCTGAAGGATGATAGCTCGGGGCTCCGACGAAGCAAAACAGAACAAAACGAAAATCCCCGCCGGGAATTTCTGGTTGCACCTTCACCTCTCAACCAAGCCCGCGCAGGATGTGTGCGGTCTGTTTGGTTGCCTGAGCTGCATATGATTTGTGGCTCGCACGGATTTTAAAACAGCCCGCAGACTGACCCGGTGGGCCTCGCTGGGCGCGGTCACGCGTGTGAGGCAGTTGCACGTCTCGGGCAGCGCGGGAGACGGAGGGGACGTCTCATAACTCGCCCTCACTCTCCCGTCATCGCCCAGTCGCACTGTTCCCATCGCTTCCACTCTCCCTCACCGCCCCTCCCTCTCCTCTCCTCCGATGGCTCCGCCTCGCCCACCATCGCGCCGCCCTCTGACCCCCGTCGACCAGCGCATCGCCAGCATCCAGGAGCGCTGGCTGGCCGGGCTCCAGAACTCGGGGCGGGACCTGGCGTCGGTGTTGCGAGCGCCGTCCCCCATCTGCTGCGGGCCACCACCAGCGCCGGCCAATGCGCTGCCAGCCGTTAGTGCCCCGCCGCGGATTCCGGACCTCGTGGTCCTGGGCTCGGTGCCGGCGCCGTCGAGGGAGCCGCCGCTTGTTGGGATCCCATTGGGCAGGGGGGTTTTCTTGACCCCCGTCCAAGGGTTTTCTCCTATCGGCGGGCCGTCCTCCTCGATCTCCGGCGTGGCGATGAGCACGGGGCCGATGCCGCAGGCCGTCGCCAGGGTCGGCTCCTCCTCTGCTCCGCCACCTCTCTTGTTCCCGCCGGGGTTTTCACCCTGGCCTCGGTTCGCTGCGACTGCGCGTGGTCCGGTGAGTCAAACCCCCTCAATGCTTGCTCGTAGATGTAGATTAGGGGTTTAATTCTTAGGCATGTGCTAGTAGTTAGTGGATTCGATATGATTAGATAGGATTGGAGTAGATCCGATCGGATGTGATCCCAATCGGACTGATCTGTTCTTGTTTCGTACAGTGTGTGTCCTAAGATAATTTTCTTCTGCTACTGCTAGTGTGTCCTAGGATCTGTGTTCATGCTAGTAGCTGTGTTCATGCTAGAATCCCAATGGTACTGTGCTTTGCTAGGATCTGTGTTCATGGTAGGGTTTTGCTAGGATGTGTGTTCATGCAAATAGTATGTTCATGTTCAAGCTAGGATCATATACATGTTGTTGTTCATGTTGGTAACATACATGTTCAAGTTAGGGTTTGTGTTGATTGTTATACGTGCATGTAGTAGGACCATTTTAGAATGCTGCCAAATGTGCATGGTTGCACATGGGTGCTATTGGCATTTGTTGTTGCTATTTTTAGATGTTTCCATGCTTAGGATAGTGCACTGATGAGTGGTAGTTGTAGAAAAACAGATGCCACTGATCATTGGCACTTGCTGTTGGGCAAGTCCACTGATTAGTGACATTTGCCCAATAACAAGTGGCATTGATAAGTGACATTTGCCCATAGAGTTTGTGCACTGATCAGTGGCATTTGCTCTTAGGCAAATGTCTCTGATCAGTGCCATTTTACAAAGATTTTGTGCACTAATACTTGTCATCTTACCTGACAAGATATTGAAAATGACTGGGATGTGGCGGGTGGAGGAGCTCAGGTGGTGGCCGGAGCTAAGGGCGCCGAGGATTTCATCCCCACGAACAGGTGGCTCAGGACGGTGGACCTGCTTGGCAGGATCGCCTTCATGAGCCTGTCTCGTTCAAGGGGACGATCTCCGAGGCAGGGCCAGGAGGAGGGGGACCGAGAGCCGCTGCGCTTCTACCAGCAGGTCAGGGACAACGAGGACCTCGCCATGCTCGTCATCCCTCGCAAGTTCGTGGAGGTGATGAACACCTGGCTGGTCATCAAGCGGCTCCCGCGTGTGGTCAGGCTGTCGGCAAATAAGCGGTGCGTGTTCTGGGTGCAGGTCCAGAACTTCGAGGGGCACATGGTGCTTGGCCATGGCTGGAACTACTTTTGCTGCCGCCACCGGATCGTCCCCGGCGACATCGTCATTGTGCGCATCTTAGGACTTGGACTGAAGGTTCAGATTTACAACCACGACTCATCGGTCATGTGCAGGTTTTGTTGCAGCAGGCACAACTGCGTTGGTGACATCGAGCATGCTATGTAGTTAAATTAAGTAAGGTGTTAGTGTTAAAATTTTATGGTGTGTGGCGAGACTTGTGCTGGGAACTTGTTCATATTTTGGACAGGAGCAGCACCCTGGCATGGAGCAGGGAAGGAGGATGCCCTTGCTGTTAATCTGGACTTATGCTATGTAGTTAAGTTTGCCGTCGTTTCCTTGCTTGTTGTGTTAAGTTTGTTGTCATTACATTGCTTACTTTGTTTAATCTTACTGTTGTGCTGATCATGTGATGGTAAGGCCACCATATTTGAATGGAGTGAGCAGAACACAAACGTTGTTTGCAACCAAACAGCTGAAGTTTGCATCTGCTTATACCCTAAGCACAAAAACGGCAACCAAATAGTAGGGGTAAGTGCCCCTCCATGCGATGCAGGCAACCAAACAGATTGCATCTGCTGCATATGAAGCTGCATTTTAAGAACCAAACTGGTTGGAGATGAGACGAGGGCCCAATAAGTGCCAACGAAAGGAATATCAGGCCCGACATAACCCAGGACCGGGGTGACTGAGAATAAGTTTATGTCTAACAATATGATAAGGTCGAGGCAAAATGTCTGTTATGTGATATGGAAAGGGGAAGCTAGTTACCTGGGAGGTGCAGAATTGACGAACGCATGGAAGGTCCCCGCGTTGCCCCGCTAGGGCGACACCGGGACGATCTCGCACCGCCGCCTCTAGGCTTCCCCGTGTCCCACCCCTTCCTCGCCACTGCCAGAGGCTGGCGCCGGGCAGCCTTGGACGCAGCCAAGGAAGGTGGCGGCGGGCAGCTTCTTGCGCTCGGGCAGGCGCCTGGATCAGATCCGCCTGATTCGTCCAGGCGTTCGGAGGAGCTTGCCTCTGCGTGGTCAGTCGGTGCGGCGATCCGGGTTAAGCCCATGGATCGGACTTGGCTGTTCCGTCTGATCCTTCCGGCCGTTCGGGACACCGACGGTTGGGCTTTCCCGGAGATGCCTGATCTAGATCGGGACGCCTTGTAGCCTTTGTCCCCTGCTAGGTGTGCTTCTCCGTACAGACTGGGTTGCAAGACTTACCGATCCTCGATGCGGAAGGAGCTAGAGGTGAGGATTTAGATCGGGAGAAATCCCTCGTCGACCTTTCGGCCGCGGCCGCGGCGATGCCCGAGGGCGCCGCTTTCTTCTCCATGCATGGAGACGCTTGTTAGATCTGCTTCTACTTCCAGCGTGTTATTTGTCTCCCGGGTGAAAGCCCTAACTGCGGTGGGTGGCGACGGCGCCTTCAGCGCCGTTCCCTTCTTGAAGGCGCCGCCTTGGGAGCCGTGTGACTATGGACACCGTTGGGTGGGCGTTGGTGGCGATCTGGATTAGGAGGTGGAGCGGTGTTTCATCATACGCATCGACGGATCTTGGCAGCGTGGCGCAGTGCAGTCTTGGTGTCCGATGCGGGTTGACGGACTCACACAGGAGGAAGGCATTGTTTGGCGTGGCGGTGACGTCGACGGCAGGCCTGACAAGGTCGATACGTCAGTACTGCTCTGAAGATGGATCGATGAAAGATGGCGGCGGCCGCCTCAGAGAGTGCGCCAGACCGGTCTGTGCCCCACACCCGGCAAGTGGCTTGATTGGGGCCTCCGGCTCAGACTATTGGCACCACTTCATCAAATGGATAGGAGTAGCGACAGATGTTGCCAAGATGGTGATTTCAGACTTGCTGATGTATATCTTTGTGAATAATTAATAAAATGGATGCATGCATCACCTAGATGCAAAGGCCGGGGGTTAATCCTCCTTTTCAAAAAAAATGTGATCTGAAAAAAATATTGGAATGAAATAGAATTATTTTCTATGAGTATCCACCACCTTTTCACATTTGATGGATATATGTTCTGTCCTTTCTGAGTTAACATATTATCTCGAAATGCTCATTAAGTGTATTTCATTAGACTTTTAAAGCTCTAAAAATATGTGTAGTTTAAATAGAGATGAAACATGACATGCACGGTTGAAAGAGAAGTCTTAATCCAAGAGCCTATCAATTCATGCAGACCATGAACTAGGTAATCGGAACTTTGAGGTCTTTGTATCGCTTTTATACTCTTTGGCTTTGCCAGGGGCCGATGCATTCTTTGTTTTGCCGACACTTTTTTCCTTCTTTTATAACAATGAAACTGCCGTGAAGCTTTTGCGTGTATCAAAACAAAATATCTGTCATTCTACTTTCTTGAAAGGTTGGGAAAAGAAATGTGAATAAGGTTTTATATTTTTTCCAAAAAATAAGAGAGAAATGTTCGCTGACTTATATACATATATAGAGAAAACTTTGAAGGTCATTGTTGCTGGAAAAAGAAAACGATACTACTACTGATCATAAGTATAAATGGGTTTATGTCCAAATTACGAGAGTGAACATATTACTCCATCCCAGAATGTGTATCTCTAGAAAGATTATTAGATATTTCAAAAGCTCGGAGATGTGCCTTACAAAATAGATGAATGTTGATGCCAACATTTGGCATGCCGATGCTAGTGCAAACTTAAAAGATTGGCTACCAATTGGTTGATTAACAAAAAAAATCAGCAACCTTAAGAAAAGTTGCCAAATATCGACAAATCCTGATTTTAGCATGTTGAAGACTTGCCAAAATATTGGATAGCCACTTTTGGTTATAAACCAAGCATGCCCAAAATGGTTTTTTTTATCGAAAATAAAGTTATACCATGAGCCTATCAATTTAGTGAGACCTAGGTATAGTTTGACATCTAAGTGAAACCAAGCATGGGAATGTCTAGGGCACATCTAGATGTGCCCTAGTTATTGCACATCTAAATGACTCAATTAAGCATCAAAAGGAAAAGAAAATATCCACAGAATCTCCATGTAAGATCAATGACATAAGACTTAGATATGCAATACTTATGGCACATCTAGATGTGCTTTAGCAAAACTGTAATTGAAACTTCTAGATCTCCTCGTCATTGTCATTGTTTTTCTTTGTTTGTTGCGGCCGAGGCATTTCAATTTGTACATAAACCTTTTCCCTTCCTTCTTTAATGAAACAATGCGGAAAGAATTCCATATTCTTGAAAAGAAACATGCAATAACCAAATCTTCATTTTGAAAGATGGGGAAGAAAATTATTTTTAATAGGAGAGAATGTGCCTTTAACAATAGATGAAATCTGTAATTCATACAGTTTTAATCAAAATAAAAGTTTTACCAGGGGCCAATTAATTTAGTGATCCAGTGACCCCTTTGTAGAGTTTGACAAAACTAATTAGCTGAAACTTATAGCTCCCTTTGTCGTTGCCATTTTTCCCTAGTTTGTTGCGGCCGACGCATTCCTGCTTGTTGTACTTAACTTTTTCTTTCCTTCTTTCATTAAACAATGCCGAAAGAATTATGTGTTCTCAAGAAGAAACATGCGATGAGCAAACCTCCTCCGGAAAGATAGACCTCGAAATGTTCTTTTTTGCACATAATTACATGTTCATTGCAGTTTGGCATAAATATTTTACTACCTTAGTGCTAGAATTTAGTCTATTTTAGAACAGCCCAATAACTATTTCAGAAATTCATAAATAAATCCTAGAGACCCACTTAGCCCATTTGTGTAAGGCAAGGGATAGTACTAAAGTTTAGTCCCACATTGCTAGTTTAGTGGGAGTTGGACCTCCTTATAAGGGAGGTTCTTTCCCCACTTGTATGAGCATGAGAGCAAGAGAGACATCCACGCGCGCTCCTTCGCCGCTGCGCCGCACCGCACCGCGGGAATGAGCCGAACCGATGTCTAAATTTTTGTCACGCACTACGGGTATACGAAAGGCTACTCGGGAGCTGGAAAGTTTTTGCTGTAGTGGACATTGAATACAAACGCTGCACCCTTCGGCTGCTGCCTGTTCGTTTCATCTCCCGCGTTCCCTTCAGCTCCCGGCGCAGCCTCTCGCCTCCTTCTCACCAGAACTTCTTCCTCTCGCCACCGGATCCAATCTCTGAGCTGCTGCTGTCTTCCTCATCCCGGCTTGCGGCGTGCACCGCGAGTCGGGACAGTAGGCTTCCGAAACCGCACCTCTTTGAGTCATGTACAGGAGAAGGGTGATAAGATTTTTGGGGAGCGCTCAGCGCGACTACTGACTTCTTCGTCACGGACGCCCCGAACTCCGACGACTACTTCCCCAACGACGACAACCTCCTCGACGACATGGCCGGCGAGGACACCGACCCCAAGTCCACTGCTGCTGCTGCTGTCCCGTATGTGTTCTTCTCCTTCCTGTTCGAGGTCCTGCCACAATTTCTTGTTCTGTTGTTTGCCCTACATATGTTAGGTCCTACTTTATATATGAAACTTGTCCTACTATCTGCTCAAGAGAAACTTGGTTACAGTTCCTATATGCAGATGTTATTTACCTTCTCTTTGTCAGATCGCATGACTAGTTTTGTCACTGTTATATTAGTCATGCTTTATCTAATATTTCTGTTAATAAAATCATTTGGTAAATTGCTCATATTTCCAACAATCCAAAAACCTTATCATAGGCAATTTACCCCAAGTGGTTTTGTTGCTTCCATGAGACCTCCTATGTTTGAGGGTATCCACTATAAGAGATGGCGCGTGAGAGCAGTCTTATGGTTTCAAACCATGAGTTGCTATGACGCCACGCTTGGCAAGCC
This sequence comes from Triticum urartu, assembly GCF_003073215.2. Lineage (NCBI taxonomy): Eukaryota > Viridiplantae > Streptophyta > Magnoliopsida > Poales > Poaceae > Triticum > Triticum urartu. The sequence goes on from NC_053024.1 coordinate 484,217,637, forward strand.
TGAAGGGGAGTTTGATGCCCAACAGGAACAAGCTTTTCAGAAAATGGATAGTCTGTTTAAGGCTGCTCTCTTGAGTGTTCTTGGTGTTGGGGAACGTAGCAGAAATTCAAAATTTTCCTACGTGTCACCAAGATCTATCTATGGAGAGACCAGCAACGAGGGGAAGGAGAGTGCATCTACATACCCTTGTAGATCGCTAAGCGGAAGCGTTCAAGTGAACGGGGTCGATGGAGTCGTACTCGTCGTGATCCAAATCACCGATGATCAAGTGCCGAACGCACGGCACCTCCGCGTTCAACACACGTACAGCCCGGTGACGTCTCCCACGCCTTGATCCAGCAAGGAGAGAGGGAGAGGTTGAGGAAGACTCCATCCAGCAGCAGCACAACGGCGTGGTGGTGGTGGAGGAGCGTGGCAATCCTGCAGGGCTTCGCCAAGCACCACGGGAGAGGAGAAGGACTTAGGAGAGAGGGAGGGTCTGCACCAAAGGCATAAGGTGTTTCCAAGAGGCCCTCCTACCCTCACTATATATAGGGAGCCCAAGGGGGGGGGGTGCGCCAGCCCTAGGAGATCCAATCTCCTAGGGGGCGGCGGCCAGGGGAGGTTTCCCTCCCCCCCAAGGCACCTAGGAGGTGCCTTCCCTCCTTGGGACTCTTCCTTAGGGTTCCCCCTTCACCCTAGGCGCATGGGCCATAAGGGAAGTGGCGCCCCAGCCCACTTTGGGCTGGATCCCTTCCCACTTCAGCCCATGGGACCCTCCGGGATAGGTGGCCCCACCCGGTGGGCCCCCGGGACCCTTCCGGTGGTCCCGGTACAATACCGATGACCCCGAAACTTGTCCCGATGGCCGAAACAGGACTTCCTATATATAAATATTTACCTCCGGACCATTCTGGAACTCCTCGTGACGTCCGGGATCTCATCCGGGACTCCGAACAACATTCGGTAACCACATACAAGCTTCCTTTATAACCCTAGCGTCATCGAACCTTAAGTGTGTAGACCCTACGGGTTCGGGAGACATGCAGACATGACCGAGACGTTCTCCGGTCAATAACCAACAGCGGGATCTGGATACCCATGTTGGCTCCCACATGTTCCACGATGATCTCATCGGATGAACCACGATGTCAAGGACTTAATCAATCCCGTATACAATTCCCTTTGTCTAGCGGTATTGTACTTGCCCGAGATTCGATCGTCGGTATCCCTATACCTTGTTCAATCTCGTTACCGGCAAGTCTCTTTACTCGTTCCGTAACACATCATCCCGTGATCAACTCCTTGGTCACATTGCGCATATGATGATGTCCTACCGAGTGGGCCCAGAGATACCTCTCCTCTTACACGGAGTGACAAATCCCAGTCTCGATTCGTGCCAACCCAACAGACACTTTCGGAGATACCTGTAGTGCACCTTTATAATCACCCAGTTACGTTGTGACGTTTGATACACCCAAAGCATTCCTACGGTATCCGGGAGTTGTACAATCTCATGGTCTAAGGAAATGATACTTGACATTAGAAAAGCTTTAGCATACGAACTACACGATCTTTGTGCTAGGCTTAGGATTGGGTCTTGTCCATCACATCATTCTCCTAATGATGTGATCCTGTTATCAACGACATCCAATGTCCATGGTTAGGAAACCGTAACCATCTATTGATCAACGAGCTAGTCAACTAGAGGCTTACTAGGGACATGGTGTTGTCTATGTATCCACACATGTATCTGAGTTTCCTATCAATACAATTATAGCATGGATAATAAACGATTATCATGAACAAGGAAATATAATAATAACTAATTTATTATTGCCTCTAGGGCATATTTCCAACAGTCTCCCACTTGCACTAGAGTCAATAATCTAGTTCACATCGCCATGTGATTAACACTCACAGGTCACATCGCCATGTAACCAACATCCAAAGAGTTTACTAGAGTCAATAATCTAGTTCACATCACTATGTGATTAACACTCAATGAGTTCTGGGTTTGATCATGTTGCTTGTGAGAGAGGTTTTAGTCAACGGGTCTGAACCTTTCAGATCCGTGTGTGCTTTACAAATCTCTATGTCATCTCTTAGATGTAGCTACCACGTTCTATTTGGAGCTATTCCAAATAACTGTTCTACTTGGAGCTATTCTAAATTGTTGCTCCATTATACGTATCTGGTATCTCTACTCAGAGCTATCCGGATAGGTGTTAAGCTTGCATCGACGTAACCCTTTACGACGAACTCTTTTACCACCTCCATAATCGAGAAAATTCCTTAGTCCACTAATTACTAAGGATAACTTTGACCGCTGTCCTGTGATCCATTCTTGGATCACTCTTGTACCCCTTGACTGACTCATGGCAAGGCACATTTCAGGTGTGGTACACAGCATAGCATACTGTAGAGCCTATGTCTTAAGAATAGGGGACGACCTTCGTCCTTTCTCTCTATTCTGCCGTGGTCGAGCTTTAAGTCTTAACTTCATACCTTATAACTCAGGCAAGAACTCCTTCTTTGACTGATCCATCTTGAACACCTTCAAGATCATGTCAAGGTATGTGCTCATTTGAAAGTACCATTAAGCGTTTTGATCTATCCTTATAGATCTTGATGCTCAATGCTCAAGTAGCTTAATCCAGGCTTTCCATTAAAAAACACTTTCCCAATAACCCTATATGCTTTCCAGAAATTCTACGTCATTTCTGATTAAAAATATGTTAACAAAATATACTCATCAGAAATTCTATAGTGCTCCCACTCACTTCTTTGGAAATACAAGTTTCTCACAAACTTTGTATACACCCAAAATCTTTGATCATCTCATCAAAGCATACATTCCAACTCCGAGATGCTTACTCCAGTCCTCAGAAAGGATTGCTGGAGCTTTGCATACTTATTAGCATCTTTCAGGATTGACAAAACCTTCCGGTTGTATCACATACAACCTTTCCTCAAAAATCATCGAGGAAACAATGTTTTGACATCCTATCTGCAAGATTTCATAAATAATGCAGTAATCGCTAATATAATTACAACAGACTCTTAGCATCGCTACGAGTGAGAAAGTCTCATCGTAGTCAACTCCTTGAACTTGTCGGAAAAACATCGTAACGACAAGTCGAGCTTTCTTAATGGTGACATTTACCATCATTGCCCGTCTTCCTTTTAAAATCCATCTGTACTCAACAGCCTTACGACCATCAAGTAGTTCTTCCAAAGTCTATACTTTGTTTTCATATATGGATCCTCTCTCGGATTATATGGCCTCGAGCCATTTATCGGAATCCAGGCCCACCATCGCTTCTCCATAGCTCGTAGGTTCATTGTTGTCTAGCAACATGACTTCCAAGACAGGATTACGTACCACTCTGAAGTAGTACGCATCCTTGTCATCCCACGAGGTTTGGGAGTGACTTGATCCGAAGTCTCCTGATCAATATCATAAGCTTCCACTTCAATTGGTGTAGGTGCCACAGGAACAACTCTTTGTGCCCTGCTATACACTAGTTGAAGTGACGGTTCAATAACCTCATCAAGTCTCCACCATCCTCCCACTCAATTCCTTCGGGAGAAACTTTTCCTCAAGAAAGGACCCGATTCTAGAAACAATCCCTTATTACTTTCGAATCTGAGATAGGAGGTATACCCAACTGTTTTGGGTGTCCTATGAAGATGCATTTATCTGCTTTGGGTTTGAGCTTATCAGCCTGCAACTTTTCACATAAGCGCCGCAGCCCCAAACTTTTAAGAAATGACAGCTTAGGTTTCTCTAAACCATAGTTCATACGGTGTCATCTCATCGGAATTACGTGGTGCCCTATTTAAAGTGAATGTGGTTGTCTCTAATGCCTAACCCATAAACTATTGTGGTAATTTGATAAGAGACATCATGGTATGCATCATATCCAATAGGGTGCAGTTATGATGTTCGGACACACCATCACACTATGGTGTTCCAGGCTGTATCAGTTGTGAAACAATTTCCACAATGTCTTAATTCTGTGCCAAACTCGTAATTCAGATATTCATCTCTATGATCATATCATAGATATTTTATCCTCTTGTCACGACGATCTTTCAACTTCACCCTGAAATTACTTGAACCTTTCAATAATTCAGACTCGTGATTCATCAAGTAAATATACTCAACATCTACTCAAATCATCTGTGAAGTAAGAACATAATGATATCCACTACATGCCTCAGCACTCATTGGACTGCACACATCAAAAATGTATTACTTCCAACAAGTTGCTTTCTTGTTCCATTTTACTGAAAACGAGGCTTTCAGTCATCTTGCCCATGTGGTATGATTTGCATGTCTCAAGTGATTCAAAATCAAGCGAGTACAAAACGGTCCGTTTGCATGGAGTTTCTTCATGCATATATACCAATAGACATGGTTCGCATGTCCCAAACTTTTCAAAAATGAGTGAGCCCAAAGATCCATCAACATGGAGCTTCTTCATGCGTTTTATACCGATATGACTTACGTGGCAGTGCCACAATTAGGTGGTACTATCATTACTATCTTTTGGCATGAACATGTGTATCACTACGATCGAGGTTCAATAAACCATTCATTTTAGGTGCAAGACCATTGAAGGTATTATTCAAATAAACAGAGTAACCATTATTCTCCTTAAATGAATAACCGTATTGCGGTAGACATAATCCAATCATGTCTATGCTCAACGCAAACACCAATCTCGATGGTAGAGGGAGCGTGCGATGCTTGATCATATCAACATTGAGAACACTTCTAACACATATCGTCAGCTCACCTTTAGCTAGTCTCCGTTTATTCCATAGCTTTTATTTCGAGTTACTAACACTTAGCAACCGAACCGGTATCTAATACCCTGGTGCTACTAGGAGTACTAGTAAAGTACACATTAACATAATGTATATCCAATATACTTCTATCGACCTTGCCAGCCTTCTAATCTACCAAGTATCTAGGGTAATTCTGCTCCAGTGGCTGTTCCCTTTATTACAGAAGCACTTAGTCTCGGGTTTGGGTTCAACCTTGGGTTTCTTCACTAGAGCAGCAGCTGAATTGCCGTTTTATGAAGTATCCCTTCGTACCCTTGCCCTTCTTGAAACTAGTGGTTTCACCAACCATCAACAATTGATGCTCCTTCTTGATTTCTACTTTTGTGGTGTCAAACATCACGAACATCTCAAGGATCATCATACATGTCCCCGATATATTATAGTTCATCACGAAGCTCTAGCAGCTTGGTGGTAATGACTTCGGAGAAACATCACTATCTTATCTGGAAGATCAACTCCCACTTGATTCAAATGATTGTTGTATTCAGACAATCCGAGCACAAGCTCAACAATTGAGCTTTTCTCCTTAGTTTGCAGGTTAAAAAATCGTTGGAGGTCTTATACCTCTTGACGTGGGCACGAGCCTGAAATTCCAATTTCAGCCCTCAAAACATCTCATATGTTTCGTGACGTTTCAAAAACGTCTTTGGTGCCTCAACTCTAAACCGTTTAACTGAACTATCATGTAGTTATCAAAACGTGTATGTCAGATGTTCGCAACATCCACACACAACGTTCGAGGTTTAGCACACTGAGCGGTGCATTAAGGACATAAGCCTTCTAAGAAGCAATGAGGACAATCCTTAGTTTACGGACCTAGTCCGCATAATTGCTACTATCAACTTTCAACTAATTTTTTCTCTAGGAACATATCTAAACAGTAGAACTAAAGCGTGAGATACGACATAATTTGCAAAATCCTTTTGACTATGTTCAGGATAATTAAGTTCATCTTATGAACTCCCACTTAGATAGACATCCCTCTAGTCATCTAAGTGATTACATGATCCGAGTCAACTAGGCCGTGTCCGATCTGTGCGTGAGACGGACTAGTCAACGTCGGTGAACATCTTCATGTTGATCGTATCTTCTATACGACTCATGCTCGACCTTTCGGTCTTCTGTGTTCCGAGGCCATGTCTGTACATGCTAGGCTCGTCAAGTTAACCCTAAGTGTTTTTGCATGTGTAAAACTGTCTTACACCCGTTGTATGTGAACGTAAGGATCCATCACACCCGATTAACACGTGGTGCTTAGAAACGACGAACTGTAGCAACGGTGCACAGTTAGGGGAGAACACTTCTTGAAATTGTTGTAAGGGATCATCTTATTTACTACCGTCGTTCTAAGCAAATAAGATGTATAAACATGATAAACATCACATGCAATCAAATAGTGACATGATATGGCCAATATCATATTCTCCTTTTTGATCTCCATCTTCGGGGCTCCATGATCATCATTGTCACCGGCATGACACCATGATCTCCATCATCGTGTCTTCATGAAGTTGTCTCGCCAACTATTACTTCTACTACTATAGCTACCGGTTAGCAATAAAGTAAA